>NW_023596136.1:11744334-11801834 GCF_011947565.3 Pollicipes pollicipes | reverse complement strand
AGTGGGACGTGGCGGCGGGCGGCAGGCACGCCGCGCGACTGAGAGGTGGCGGCCGCTCCACTGCGTGACTGTTGGGCGGCGGTCGACAGCACTCAATCTGGGTGACTGAGGGCTGGTGGGTGGTGAACGCTCACTCTGCGTGACTGAGGAGCAGTGGGTGGCTGGACTCACACAGGGGACTGAGGGACGGCGGACGGCAGGACCCACAATGCGTGATTGAGGTGCAGTGGGTACTCACACTGCGTGAGGGCGACGTCGGCGGCCGGCCGTGTGTCCCACAGCTTGATGGCGCCATCCTCGTCGGCCGAGGCCAGCAGGTGGGTGGCGCCGGGCCGCGGGCAGAAGCGACAGCAGTACGAGTCCGGCTGGCCCGCAGAGGCGTCGGCCGCTGCTGTCTCCAGCACGTCTCGACTGTGACAGCTAAGCAGTGGTAGCGGGCCTGGCGGCCGCCGCATCATCACCACTCAGGGCTGAGATGCTGGCAGAGAAGCTGTCCTGAGAGAGTGGAGCAACAGGGTACCACACCACTGGAACAGGAGACATAGAGTGAAGCAGGGTGTTTCAGTGAGATGCAGAGTGCTGGATTATAGGCACCAATGCCATTGACTAATAATGCAGTATAGAACAGGCTGTCAGGACTGCTGCAGGAAGGCTGTCAGAGAATGGGCATTCAAGCACACCTCTCAATTACAGTTGCTGCCACATCATCTGAGGAGGAATGTGGGTTATCCCAAAATCTCCTGGGCTGCCCAGCAACTAAAAATAAGAAAATAGGTAGGCCTATTTTCTAGGCTCTCCAGTCCAGTCTTCCCTAGTCATGGGGTATTTGACTCATCTCAGAATCTTATTGGTAGACCTTTTTATCAGTGTCACATAAAGTCAGGCCTGTGTCAAATAGACTTATAAGCTATTCACAGCAATATGCAGATGACCACACCTGAATCACCTATCTGACAAGCTAGTTGGTTAACTTTGCAACTTTGATTCCTTTAATCAGTAATTGTTGTAAGATAATCAACTTGCAAACACATCTTATAACAAAGACATACTCCAGCAGAAGGACCAATGACCAGAAATTTCAAAATTGCAGAATACCACTCCATCATGACTGATGAGAAAACTCCAACTCACAACTGGATCACAGCACTATTGGGCATAGTTAACTATGTCATACAGAAAGCATTCAGGGCAAAACATCCAGACCCAAGTCCTCTCCAAGTCCTGGTCTGTGCTTGAATCCACACCAGTCCACACCTAGTTAGACCAACTGGACCAAATGCATAATGCATAAAACCATCTGTGTAGGAGCATCAACATATCAACAATTTCATCCCAGGTGTTTGATAAGCCTAAGTGCTGAGAGTTTGATACATGCTCACCACTTTTTCAGCATATCAAGAGCCAATGTTTCAACAAATTACGCTGTTGCATCGGTAGTTTCATCTTAACATGCACCAAAACATATTTTACACACAAATGGCTCACACAAATCAGAACAAGTTGCCCTGGCTTCTGTTTGGAGTAGGCGAGCACCAGGCCCACCACACTTTGGTCCAGTGGGCGGTCGGACGCCGTGGATATATTCTGTTTGCAGACTGGCAGCTAGGTACTATTCTGACCCATTATTGGCATGCATTTATGCGTGGTTTGTACGTGACTTGGTACCTTAGACTTAGCAACGCGCGCACAAGTCGAGGAAGCTTTCGCAGTTACGTCGGAAAAAATTGCGCATTCCACAGCTCGTTTGCGCAACGCTTTCTACCCACAGCACTGAAGAAAGATGTAATTGCGATATCTTCGCCGCGAGTACTACAGAATTTCTACGTCGGCCTTCAAGTCCAGCGCCGTTTGCTCACCGCCGCAAACGCCGCACACGCAAAATCTTCGCGCCCCCCAAGAGCTCTGTGTAATTTCGCTGGGAACTCAAGAGCTATTAAATAATAACAGCTGTTCATTGTTGACAAACGTGAGGTAGACGTGCGGCAAACCATACGCAGCCGGGCGTCGACCTTTTGGAAGATCTGGGTGTATGCGCGATTTATTTTAGAAGTTGAATTTGCTTTCACATTCCGTTTCACCTCCCCGGTATGCATTAGCGGCTGTCAGTTCGCGACATACTTTCAATAGGCATACTTTCTATTCTAGATTGGTTACCTTGTGCTGGGAGTCAAATGATCAGTGACTGAGTACAGACCATGCTGCAAAAAATACAACGTCGAACATGACCGACGCAGCAGCAGCATCGTGACCGAAATTTCAGTGCTTGTATGCTGTGAATTCCGGCGTCTGCGATTCGGTGCATGGTGCCAATTTTTCGGCGAGGAGTTGATATTTCTTGATGTGGGGATGAAAAGAAAATGTTGCACAACATTTCTTCAAACATTTTTCACATCAAAGTAATTTGAAAATTCAGCCTTATATGGCCTGGCGTTAGTTGGATTGTTGTGTAGGTATTTGCTGCACATGGGATGTATTTTTTGTAGGCTGAGATGCAGGGGCATGTACAGGATTTCCCAATGGGTGTGTTGAGATGGGGAGTTTGGGGGGGGGACAAGTGCAACAGAAAATCTTCATGGAAAAAACAGTCAGGTGCACTAAAGGCACATAATAGCAATGATCACAGCTTAAAAATGCATATTCTCAATGTGGTTATTTTACCTGTGTAGCATGTTACATTGGGCCATATTTATTCTCTCAAGTGTATTAATCCTTACCTTTCCTTACCTTATGGTGATCAGGAATTATAATAGGCCACTAGACCTGTAGGTCCCAGTCTTGTCAGGCTGCTGATCCAGTAACCAAACAGTCTCAAATTATGGGAAGATTCAGTGTGGTTACTTGATAGGGGAGGGTGCATTTTCCCCCAGTACCCCCTTGAACATGCCACTGATTCAGTTATCTCACATTAACATCAAAGAAAGGCCAAGTTAAAAAGTTGGTATGGCATCTAAGCACACCTACCAGACCATACTCTCTGCCTGCAGTTGGCACAAACAATGGCTTAGTTTGATAGAACTGTAGGTTTATGCCTGACGGTAATGCATTTATTCCAGTATTTTGTAGCTCTCTTGTGTCTGTATTGAAATCATGTGTTAGAAAGCTTGAATCATTTCCTTCTGCAGGCTGAGGCTTCATAAGCATTTGATTTCAAAATTCCATCCATCATTCCACATATGTTGGAATCTCATGCCACAAAGGGATTGACAGAGCAGGCAAAGAGAGGGCTTTTCTCAGTTTAATAAACTATCCACTATTCTTAGATGTGCCTTTGCCTTAAGTTTGAGATACTTTTGGAGATGTCAACAACATTTATCTTGCATACAGTTTCATTAAACATGCATTGGGCTGCTGCTCTTTGTATTGATTATATGGCTTTTCCCATGATCTCTGTATTTGTATGTCCTTATCTTCTTGGTAGCCAGCTAGTACCTATCTCTTATAGAACTACCTGCATAAGAATGCTCATATTTGAGACATATGGTTGCTATTGAGTTGGACTGTGCAGTTTAATTTGCCCAGCAGTGGTAAGCTCAATTCTAGCTCTGACACTTTAACTTTGACATTTAGCCTACTTAACTCTACCCAATATCTGCCAATAACAAAATCTAAATGCTTGAAATAGGATGCCTATTCCACCTGTGTCAAGTGTGCATTTGAAGTACCATGTTCCTTGGTATGGAGTGCAATGCACAAGACATTTTCACATCACTAGGTATATGTAAAATCTTGGATTGAATTGGCAACATTTGGTCAGTGACGCCCTGATTTGTGTCCAGGCAGTTGAACACCCAGTAGTAAATGTATGTTCCTGACCATTGGTACCTGCCCATGGTCCTAAGTTTCCACTGATTACTGCAGAGCTACCTATAACAGGTGATGCACTCTTCTATAAGGGGTAATTTAAGGGAAATGTAAAATGTCATTTTATTAGGTTTTATTTGGTCTATGGTCAATGACAGTATTTGCAGTCCTCATGAGCCAATTGGAAGACTTCACACATCCCTCCTGAGGTATTGCTGCATGTCCTATTCTGTGGTGCCAACCACTGCACTTCTTATATTTTCTGGTCCATCATTGCATAAGTAATTGCACAAGGTCCATATTTTGCACAAGGCCTGCATATTATTTTTTACATGATGCAGTTGCTTTCCATGCCACCAGAATGGTGTGGGCTAGAATCTTGTGCTACATCAGTGGCTTGAAACTGTTAATATGATCCACATAGCTGCTTACACACTGGAATGCATTTCTGTGGCTGTGCCCCCTGATGTCATGGTTGGCCCATGTCGGCTGTCTGCCCGCGTGTGCACGTGAGCCGGAGCTGACCCGGGTCCGGATCGGACGCTAGGCGCGCTGCACGGCACAGCACCACTCCCGGACAGCGTAGGACACTCAGCTCTGTGCCTGCAGCGAGTCCAGCCGCGGCCGCTGAGATGCCGGACCAGACGCTGAAGGAGCTGGACCGCATTGTGCGACGCGTGGTACGCGGAGAGACGGGCTTCACGCTCGATCAGGTGGTCGAGGCCGTCGCCGAGATCCTCATCGACGAGTCCACGCTGGCCGTCTGTTTCGACGTGAGCGTAATCCCCCCCCCCCGGCCATGTTTGCCGTCATCTTTCATTTAATGGGCGCAGAATGCCTTGTCTGTAAAATGTAGGTCATTCCAAATGATCGTGTGTGTCAATGTTTGCAACGCTGCTGAGGTAGGAGCTAAAAATGTGAAGGTCATCAGTCCGAGCTCCTGCCGTCCTCCTCTCACGCGGTGCGCCACCGGCAGGTGCACAAGGCGGCCAAGACAGGCGCCATGGAGGCCGAGGGTCTGGACGCCGACGAGCCAGGCGAGTTCCGCATCGTCGAGACGCCGGGCCTGGACGTGCTGGGCCAGCCGGAGCAGATGAAGCGGCCGCCGGACGCCAAGTGCCCCGTTTGCGCGCGCAGCATCGCCTGCACCAGGTTCGCGCCGCACCTGGAGAAGTGCGTCGGCCTCGGGCGCAACTCGTCCCGGCTGGCCAGCAAGCGCATCGCCAGCAACCAGCGCGAGACCAACTACGGCCTGAGCGAGGACGAGGACGAGGAGGAGTGGGCCGGCGAGCGCAAGAAGAAGAAGCGCGACAAGCTGTCGCCGCGCAGGAACAAGGTGAGGACCGGCAGTGGAGAGCGGGGAGCGGATGGACGACGGCCTGCGACTTCCACTGCAGAGCGCGTCTGTCTTGTGTGGCTGATCGTGCATACCGCAGTCTCAGAAAGTGTGTGATGGCTGGCTGCATTGGTCAATGTTTATTGCGATAACGCTGATCTCTTTCGCCTTAAACCGAATTTTGATATATGATTGCATCACGAAGCTAACGCGACATGTGTGAGCCTCTCCTGGTTGTTTCGCGGCCTTGACGGAGAATTGCTTCCCCGCCAGAGTGGCCCGCAAGAATGGCGGCGGCGACAAGGACTCGGACACCAAGTCGAACCCGTCCAACCCGTCCTCGTCGCCGTCCACGCCCGAGCAGGCCATCCAGTTCGAGCAGCTGACCGAGGAGGAGCGCAAGGTGCTCTTCAGCCAGGTGCGTGGCCGCTGGGATTGGGAGGGGGACGAGGACAGAACGGGACGGGGTCGATGGTGGTTTGTGATGTACATGATTCACTTGTCGCGCGAACAGCGAGCTCCGGACCTGGCAGCGCCTCATGCTTCTGTCTCCGAAACAAGTGTGCGAACCGCTCCCCACGTACCTCTCGGAACCTGCGCCTCTTACGGCTGACGGCCTCCGCGTGGGCTGTGGTTAAAGGTCTCCCCGGTCCCTCGCGCGACGCATCTGTCCGGCCGCTCCAGTAGTGGCTCTCTCGCCGTGGTTCGATAGTTGTGTTCCGGTCAGTGTGTCAGTGCCGCACGCTGCCCGGCGCGGCGACCCACCCCCATCACTCTGACGGCGCCACCTGCCGCCAGGTGTGCGGCGTCATCTCGGAGAGCACGCGGCACATGTGCACGCGCTCGGTGCGCTGTCAGCAGCACTCGGACACGCAGCGACGCACCGTGCGCACGGCGCTGTTTGGCGACGCCTGCGAGCTGGCGCCGCCCTGCGCCGAGCCGCTGGAGGAGGGCGCGCTCAAGGACAGCCTCAGCAAGCTCTGGGAGAAGGCGTCGCGCGCCTCGTCGCCGGCCGACTCCACCTCGACCGTCGCGTCGGTCGGCTCGACCAAGCGCACCAAGGGCAAGCGTGGCAAGGCCAAGAAGCTGAAGGTGCACGTGTCGCAGCCGAGCAGCGTGTGAGAAGGTTCGGCCGGCCGCTTCTTGGGGACCGTCGACAGAGCGCCGGGGGAGCGTTGGAGAAGAGCTGGAGGAGTGCCGGCGGAGCGGTGCGCGAGCTGTGTACGTCACGGCGCAGGAAAATCCGTGGTCGTAGTCAAGCTGTCCGAGGTCCGTGCGTGTTGTAGTCGAGCTGTTCGAGGTCCTCGTATGGTGTTCTGAGGCTCGCCTGATGTGCCCTCTGATATTTTGAAATTCGGGTGTCGCGCTGTGTGGAAGCCCGGCGCGGCGCGGTCTGGCAGTGTCTCAATGTTCTAGTGGCACGGTCTGGTAGTATTTCAATGTTCTCGTGGCGATGTCGGAGGACCCCGGCTTGCGGCAGGACCGTGTGTTGGGGTCCAACGGCGCCGTGGGGCTGGACCTCCATGTGGTGCGGTTGTGTCGCGTCGGAAGGGCCGGCGGCGCGTGATATACCTCCAGGTGCGACCAGAGCGCACAGCAGGGACTGCCTGCGAGCTTACCGGGGCCGCCAGGCCCCGGCGCACGCGCCAGCTGCTGTTGTGGGCGCGACGCCGCGTGGGGCGCGGCGACCCCCTGTCCCCTGACGACCCCCCCCCCCCCGCCGCGCAGTCTGCGGGCCGGTGCTGCTGTGCTCAATGTGATAAGCGGCCCAGTGTAGTATTTGGTTCGTTCAGGGCAGCGCGAGCGGAGGCGCGACGACCCTGTGTTTCAGACACACTTCTCTACTCCGCGGGACCAAGCGTAAGGTCCTCCGATGGCTGTATTGTACGGGGCAGGTGCCCTGCGTTGCAGTCGCTTGCTGTTGTCCTGTTGCTGGATCTAGTGTCTGAGTACCGGATGTCCCGGTATCCTCGATCGACCACCGCTATGGACTATTGGCATCGGGAACATCGTGTAGTGCTTGAACGCAAACCTGGTCTGGTCCCAGCTTTCGCCGCTGCTGGTTCCTTGGCTGGTAGGTGTCGTTTTGGCTGGTTGTGCATAACTGGTTGCCTGACTGCGCAAGAATACAGAAACAAGTCCTTGCTCCTGGTGTATGTGCTGTTCATGCACGAGTTTTTCGGCCGGCACCCGGCTGTTGTGCTCTAGCCTCCCAAATTCATGCCACGAAAGTTGTTTTTGCTTTTTAAACAAGGTCATGGCGTAGATTATGGAGTGCTTGTCACACCAATGTGGTATATTTCGTTTCATAAAATTATTATCACGTATAGTGTCAATAACTATCCGGCTACTGATCACGAAGTGTCGAACGAGCACCTACAAATTCAATTTCGGACATTGCTACCTTTTCTAAGTGAGCTGTAAACGGATCTGCGATTCTGTTTGACGATCATATAACATCTCGTGAGCAGTGACAGTATTTAAACTCCATGCCTGAAAATGTGTGCTGATGCTATGGCTTTTCTGTTTTCCTGTGAAGCAGCTCCGGACATGGATATATTTTATTTCCATAACCTGCCCAACGTTTTTGCTCAAGATCGGCCACGCATGAGCTTTGGTATAATATATATATATATATATATATATATATATATATATATATATATAACCCATCTAATGTCGTGCAACATTGGAGAATCGATGATCCGTACATCAAGTCCCAATCAGCAATTTTGAGTAGCCTTGAGACATCAGAAAGCAGATTGTGATGTCCAGAGATGCCGATTGAGATCAGCGTAGCAGCCTATACTAAGGCTTGCATAACTGCTGAACCAGTTTTTCTACAGTGAAGCTAGTTGTGATTCTAGGCTAAAAGTTGTAGGTAGCCCAGCGTCCAAGTGATGCAACCGCAAGCCCCCTGTTAGGTTCCGCTGCGCGGATTTTCGATAAAGCCCAAGTAGCGACAATCGACAATAGGTGTCGGTGTATGGCCGGCGAACTGCCGTCAGTGGCCTCTGCGGAATGGGTGATGCTTCCGCTGAAGGGCCGGTGGGTCGTTCCGCTGTAACCTCTCCCTTGTGGCTCATGTACTTTGGTGGAATATACAAGCAATGAAACGGCACGTAACCAGAGAGATTCTGGTCATGGCTGTGCTCATTGGGCGAGGAGCAAAGAGACGTGACGGGACACGTGACTGGCAAACCCCCGAGTTGATCGGGTGTCTTTATCAAACATGCAGCCAGGGAGGAGGGCTATAGGTGTGATTTCCCCTACCCACCCATGAAAAAGTTTGGACACCGCCCCGTTAAAAAATCACAAAGGCTCCCACCATACACCGGAAGGACGGCCAAATTTGTATTCATTGTTGTCATGTTTGCATTCGCAGTGAACAAAAAGCGCTTCCTCCCCCACGTCAAAGCAGAAGGTAGGCCCATGAGATTCAGCAAGCCGCCGAACAGTCACAATCAACTTATTTACGACACATTAAGTACGGAGCGATCTTGTATTCGTTGGCCAGTTTTGTTGATCATTTTGTAGACGGTCCACAAGCGGTCTGTGTGGGTGCGGGAAGCACAAGCTATGGTGTTTTATTATTACAACGATCAACAGCGCTACGCATTTAACGGCGACGCGATATTAAGCACATCGAGAGGTGCACGCCTCCCACACAGCAAGGTCAGAGAGGAAGGAAAACGTACGGACACACCCTCCCAACTTTAACGTATGTTATTAAGTGCAATTTACGAGGAACGTTACACATGTGAGTAATACAGGACCAAAAGCCTTATTCTTTACAGTATAACCAGGAGAATGGAGATATAGATGAATCGAGATATCGCCAGCATGCCTTAAAAAGAATGCCAGTTGTAAATTAAAAACTGTCTGCCGGTCCTATTCGGCAGGCCGTTTTGTTTACACAGAATATGCCCCTCCGAGCTTTTGTGGAATTTGAAGCTGCACGTCTTATACCATATGAAGAACATGACGCTTTATGGCGGGAGAAAGGCGCCTCAACAATATCAATAAGCTGGGCCCCCGATGGGGCTCTGTAACACGCCAACCAAGCTCTTCACGAACGCAGGTGTACACTAGTTATTCTTATCATCCTGCGCTACAGGTTTGACTGTTCCAGAACGCTTTGTTCTGACATGTTTCGCTACAAATGCGTTGAGTATAGGATTTGAATGAACGGAAAGAGCCCTAGCCAGCGAATAGTAACATAAATTCAACAAGCAACTGCGCTTGAGGTACCCAACACGGTTCAATCATGTGTCAGAGACCAGAGTCGGATGTCGGTCCTACAGATATATCCACAGTATGACATAGCATGACAGTATGACATTCCTGTATGACACACCCTCATGATGTAAATGTTATGCATTTAGGCAGACACTAAATTGGAGGCTATCCAAGAAGTCATTAGTTTGAAGCAAAGTGGTATATAGGATTTTTTTTCGAAACAAGCCTGCTTGGCAAAAAGAGCATTGTCGAAACAAAACATGTCCACATCTGCCCTGCATTTTCCACCATTAATACACGGCGCACCAGCACGGTTCAAAGGTGTCTTCGATGTTTTGCCCTATTTTGTTGTTCTCTCATCTTCATTTGTCTCTCTGTCTCCCTCACTCTTTCTTTCTCTCCTCTTCTCATATCTCCTTTTCCGTCCTGAAAGCCGAAGCAATGATTTCGTAGCAACGCATTTCCTGATTGGAAATTTATTCGGCCGGCGGGACAATTTATGCTAAGCCCGGCGTACTTTGGTTGGGCGCCAGCACTCCGGTGCTGAGGGCGCGCGGGGAGGCGCGTGCCGGCCACGAGCGGCCGTGTTTGCAGACGGGGAGGACGGCGCCAGCGGGTGGTGGGGACCCTGGCGGCCGGCTGGTGGCGTCGGGTCGGCCAACACGCCGCTGAGGGGAGAGGTCCGTAAGTGGCAGAGGTTTGAAAAGTCGACCCACCGCGGCCGGTAGGAATAGGGTGAACCATACGCATTCCGATAGCCTCATGCTTACGGAAACCCGCCAATAAGTCACTGCACCTATGCAATGTAACTTGGTGAGCAGAACTCCATCGATGTAATTACAGTCCAAACATTACTTATAGAGCCAATTACGGCCATACTGTTGACACGTTTGCATAGCAACAATAAGTATGGTCCTAAAAGAGGCTGCGTGCTGCACGTAACTCACGCCGGTCACTATACGGACCACGTCAGTTGTACTGCACATAACTCACGCCGGTCACTGTACGGACCACGTCAGTCGTGCTGCACATAACTCCCACCAGTCACTACACAGACCACGTCAGTCGTGCTGCACATAACTCCCACCAGTCACTACGCAGACCACGTCAGTCGTGCTGCACATAACTCCCACCAGTCACTACGCAGACCACGTCAGTCGTGCTGCACATAACTCCCACCAGTCACTACGCAGACCACGTCAGTCGTGCTGCACATAACTCCCACCAGTCACTACGCAGACCACGTCAGTCGTGCTGCACATAACTCCCACCAGTCACTACGCAGACCGCGTCAGTCGCACCCTTTGATATACCACCAAGCCCGATAATAGCGCGGGGCGGCTGTGTTGTGGCATTGTACGCCACGTTAAACTCGCCTTAGGCCTGTCTGGCAAAAACGCCGGGAGCCAAATGTTACGATAAACTGAAATGACACAACCTGGGTGTTGGTTCAGAAAATACACCTAGTATGCCCATTTTACGGGATCGCAAAGACCACAAATGCACACAATCAAACTAAGTTTCCGTAATGGGCGCATGCTTTTTTATTTCTGTGCTGTTGCATGACTTACGCTGGGATGATGCCAGGGCATCTAAAGATATGCATGACTGTTGGTCAAGCACCAGTGAAAGCGAGCAGGGACTTACACAAGATGTCATAAAGGGGGCGCAACTAGAAGGTTTTCACTGATAACCATGTTTTGTGCGCTCTAGACACTCGAGTTCTTGACTGCCGTAAAACAACATTGCGTGTTGTCAATATTCCTATTTGTACCTGTCTATCTGGAATTCTTAGCCACCTTTCTACTATGTGTCCATGCTTATACTTGTGATAAGGTAATAACCGCCCTAATGTAAGATACTTATTAGATGTTATGCTAATACATGAGGCATGTGTTGCAGTGGGGAATAGAGCAGGGCAGCGGTGGTAACCACGTTGGACACTATCATCAGCGCTCTGCTATACTAATGACTCCACCTCCCATACTGTATACCGTTGACTTTTCGCCTAGCCCTCCAATTTCCAAAGGCGCGTTCTTTCGTGTGGACAAACATGATGGCGCAAAGTGGCCGGGGTTCGCAGGCTCCCCGCAGCGTGGCCACCTGCCAACTGACATCGCGGCTTAGCAACTCTGCGTCGTGCGCGTCCCAGTGGCCGCGTTAAAGGTCACGTATGCCCATCCTCAACTAACAGGATGTTCAGACAGAGTTGTCCAGGGTATGACGCATTAATGCATACCTCAAACTGGATAAGGAAGGGGCACGCTCCCCTGGTGGCTAAAGCGTGCGTGCGGCGCCAGAAGCAAAACATTCTTTCTCTAAGAAAACATGTGCGCATTTGTGCTAAAGGTCGCGTTAACGCAAATTAGCATGTTAGTTATTGAATAACCACATCGAACTATAATGACCGTAAAAAATACTTTTGACGTAACGATGTTGAACGGATTACAGATAGATTACAGGTACACATTGCTTACACTCAAGTGCTGATGCTCAAACACCTTCGGTTTACGCTTGCCACCGATCTACGTTTCCATCACCACTTAAACGTCATTAATAAATGTGAACAGATTCGAGTCCCCGCTGTCGGGTAACCATGTTCCTTCCGGAACAAATCCTTAACTCAGTATATATGAAATAGGCTCTTTAAATATTTCATTGGTGCGATGCTATTTACGATGGACACGTCAAAACAACAGATTATTAAAGACTGCAGAAACATTAAAAAAGGCGGTGAGACTCGTGACTGGTGCACTGTTCCGAACACCAACCGACCAATTACATTCAAAATTAGGGAGATCAAAACTATAGGCAAGAATACTCAACTTGCCTGACATGCTCCCTTTCATCGTCTGCAGGATAAGACTGCCAGCACTCCTGCATAAATCACGGATTTTATGACGAGTAATTGACAGCCAACACCACACTCCAACTCAAAGATCATTCATGCTCCACACCACTCAAGATGGGAACGAGCAACCCGAACCTTAAAGGAGCCTACCCTCCTATGGTAGCATTATACGTGCATGGCTTCTGCACACCACATTCTCCTCTTCTCCACAAGATTGGCTTGTGTTCCAGGTGGACGCGAGCCACGTCATCCCGCACCATTTTCATGGAGCTCCAGCGACTGTAAAGACCGCATGAGTGTTCAAGGACGATAGCGCAACCAGGGTTCGAATCTGAGCCCTCCACGGGGAACAGACTCCGCCTGTTATTCAGCCATAACGCTTCTCAACATTGGACCTAAAATGCATCTTGATAATTAGCATGCCACACCGTTCTACTCCTTCACCGTTTCTAAGCAGGTAAACGTGTAGACTCCCTACATGAACCACGCGCCGCGCAGACGTGCATCCAATTTCCTTTGGAATCTACAAATGTTTTTTTAGGCAGATGAAAACACGCTCAATATTTGTACTGAAGTTTTTACCACGGGAATCGGAGAAGGTACTTGGGCGTAGCATTAGGTGTTCCACCAACCGCTGACAGCAGGCCCCGTTACACCAACAGTTTGCTTTACACGCGTCCGCATGACCGACTCAATGCTATACGCTCGGGTGGCGGATCAGTTTGGCACCCTGCGATCACAGGAACTGAGAAAACTAGAGACACACTATTTGTCAGGTATATTGGCCTATACGTATACTGACTGTTGTCAAAATTTGAGCTCCCTAGATTATGACCTTTGGGTTAAATCAGGTCACACTCCAGATTGGTGCCCATTGTGACACAGACCTCTTGAAACCGCCATGAACCTGGACGCTCAGTCTAAAAATGGTCACTGGTGTTCATTTCAAGGTAAGTGACATTGCTTGACCTTTAAAAGTTCATGATGATCACAAATATGCGAGACTGTTTGATAAAAAAATCAAATAAGCGCCAAGGATTACGCCAGGCTGCATGTTCCCTGAGAACGAGCAGTTGATCTGAGCATTTAGGTCAGTGACCCATTTTGACCTTGAAGAGCTCCATGAAATATGAGTGTTGTGGTCTTTGTTATCAAGAAACTCGAAATGGGCATCAGAAACTACACCATAAAACAAGCTCTCCAGCTTCATACGCGCCCTTAAGCCAATGTAATTTGCCGTAATCCTGAAGCCAATATTATAAATGTCAAATCGTTAAGCGCTCCGTCGTTAAATCAGATTGAAATTCCCTAGAAATTCCATGCCCTGACAGCCGCAGCCTGAGTTTGAGATATCATAAGTCAGTGATCTTACAACGTACGTCCATGCTTTGTATACCAAACGATCCACTATTCACCTGCACACAGCTTTGCCAAGGTTAGCGTGGCTGCGCTTTACCTGTCAGAAATTATTCCGTAAAAACTTGGGGAGACCAGATTAACACCTATCCGCATACGTGTAAAGAAACCCATCGATGTCGTCACATGCATCTCCGCCTTGCGAGGTACCACTGAAATGTCACTCACATTGAAACCCAAAAGCTATCTCATAGTGGCACTTTAGGTCACTTAACTCGTCCTTTCTGAAGAGTCTGAAATATGCAAACTGTGAGCACTTTGTTCTATTACCCTAACAAGTTTGAACAATTGCAAATGACCCGTAACAACTTATATGAGGTTAGAGTTTTTAGGGGTTGACCTCATTGACCTGACCTAGGTTACTGATTTTGTTAGACCAAAACTAGTTTCTGGGCTATACGCCTGCGAAGATGTGCATACTATTCGGGGAGGCTATTTTAAGGTTACCCAGGCATCCAGACCACCCAGCACAATTCTGAGGTATAATCGCCGTCAATGAGCTCTCAATCAATGTTACGTAATGTACAGTGACGTAATCACATAGTGACGTATTAAGGAGCATGCTTACTAAACAGAGAAATTGTGTTTTCTAGAGCAGGCTTTTCCGCTTGCAAATATACAAGCTAGATGTGAGCCTATTTCATCATATCTGATGCTCGCTCCAATATCTTTAAATGTGAAACATTCCCTTAAAAAAGCATATGCTACGCCACGTGCTCTTTTCGCAACGGCGAAATATCGATAACGTCGACACTTATATTCTTGTTTCCGGCACGGTTGTCTATCCATGTTTTTTTTTTGGTTCACAAATTTATGTTTATAGTCTGCATCCAATCACTTTCCCTTCACTTTTTATTACGATAACAATCCTAGCTGTTTGATCTTTCTTCCTTAATCATACTTTGATTTGAAGTGAACATACCGCTTTGACCTCCAATACTATCCTCTAGATTATGAAATCCCGCTGACCTGTGGCTTCTGCACTATACCTAAGAGTGATGAGCGTTTGTCTTCGTAGGTCCATGCCAATCAAACCTATCCATGTTTGGTTTGCCTTGATTATTTATGTATTAAAAGTGACTACAACTTTTGCCACTGTTTGCAATTGATATTGATAAAAAATTTGGTACCTTCTTTATTCCAAAACAATTTTCATCCGCTCCGCTTGACGCGCCCTGACCCGACACACCGGCCGTGGTGCGGTGGTCCTTCCTCCGAACGCACCACTTCCGTAGACAATCCATTTCACTTGTCTGTTGGCGCGGGCACGACGCCCAACTGCGGAACAAGCAAACGCACAATTGATAACACTCGGGCAGTGCTGAGCCCGCCGAATCAGGCATGACTCAGCACCTTCCAAACGAGGCTGGGGAGAATCGATGTCAGGAGGCGGCAAACAATAAAACCGTCGCTCGGCGAGTTTTACAGGAGCGGCCGCTTCGCAGCAACAGGAAACAGCGATTGAAGTCGGTTCAAAGAGACGACGCTGCCGCCTGCCGTCATTAATCATCCCCCGGGGAGGGTTGCCTCCGCGTCTCGCCCTTGTCCCGGGCTCGTCGGCGGCCGCGCCGTCTGCCGCATCTTCAGCGGATCTGTTGAGCGACAGCCCGGGCCGCCTCGAACACAGATGGCGCCGATAATCCGCACCGACGGCCGTCTCCAACAAAGGCATTATGCAAAGTGTCGTGATTCGGTTGGCACGGGCGCCGGCGGCCGCGCCTCGCGCCCGCTCCCCTGATTGTGTCCGAATTATAACACTTCCCGGCTGCGCTGGCGGGCTGGCGGCCGATAGATTCGGCGCGCGACAGGGCGGAGGCGAGCCTCGAACGGCGAGAGCGACCGGCGTGCGGCGCGCACCGGCTGCCCAGACTGCACTCTTCTACGGAGGGGAGTGGAATGTTTCATTATAACGCTCCGCGTATCCGGGGGAAACCCGTGTTATGTTGCCAGGCATCAGACAAGCATGTTCTGACTTCGCGTGGTCCAAGGAGAAGTATCTTATTGTCGCAGGTCATACAAAGACAACTTTGCTATTCATGTATAGCACGCCATAACGCACCTACCGCTGGACACTTGAGGCAGCAAAAATACGAATATGCGGAAGAAGTCAAATAAGAAGTTATGAAATATCAAGAGCTTTTTTGCAGTAGAGATATCCTGAGACGCTCCGCTCGTCTGTACATGTGGCTGACGGGTAACTCATGAATGGTTGAAGCGTACTGTGTCGCACAGTCGTTCAGATCAGTAGTAGATGAGTCTTCACGGGATTAGTTTACCACCGATAATGGTACGAAACTGCACAGTCATGCCGAAAAAGTGTTTCCTCAAGTTTTGATAAGAGAAGTGGTGGCGAATCCCTCTGTGGGAGAGACGTGCTTCCCTTTGTTTTGAGATACTATCGTACTTTACTGCGAAAATAGCTTGCAGGAAAAATGGACGAATGCCTTTATCACCCATAAAACGGTATTCACAGTCCCCACTGATGAACCGTTACCATAAAATCGGTCCCAGATAAAATAATCAATTGAGTTTTCGTCAATTTTACGATCCATATACGAAGCGCTGGCATTGTTGTGCTTAGAATAAAGCCTGGTTTACGAGGGTTTTTATCGGGTCGGAAGACGGGGCTGCCGGGAAGTGCAGACACCGGCAAAAAGCCGGCCGGGGCCATCGGTCGTGCGCCTGATCGTCACTAATGCTCGATCTCGGGGGCTCGCTCAGCACCCGCCGATCAGGCTTTTTGTGGTCGGACGGACGACGGACGGCTAGGGGACGACCGAGGGACGGCTAGGGGACGGCCGAGGGACGGCTGGGGGACGGCCGAGGAACGGCTGGGGGATGGCCTAGGGACGGCTAGGGGGCGGCCAAGGGACGGATGGGGGATGGCCGAGGGACGGCTGAGGGAGAGACGAGGGACAGCTGGCGGACGGCTGAGGGACGGCTGGGGGATGGCCGAGGGAGGCTGGGGGATGGCCGAGGGACGGCTGGGGACGGCCGAGGGACGGCTGGGGGACGGCCGAGGGACGGCTGGGGGACGGCCAAGGGACGGCCGGGGGACGGCCGGGGGACGGCTGGGGATGGCCGAAGAGCGGCTTGAGGACGAAATGAGGACGGTTTGCGGACGGCCTAGGGACAAACGAGCGACGGCTGGGGGACGGTTGGGGAACAGCTTGATGATGGCCTAGCTGACGAGGTCACCAAGAGTGTCGGCTGCTCCTCAAGACTACGCAGACTGGGTTGCTAATTACACAGCCATCCAACAGGAGGGTAGCCAACCAAATTGTTAACAGCAGGCGATGTCGTTTTCGGGTCCTGGGCAATCTTGAAAAATAAGTTTTGCTTTTTGCGGAACCTTTTCTCCTCCATTGGCATGGTATGAAAAAGCTCGGATGATATCTGCATGGTGCCAATATGGGATGGTGAACTGAAAATAAAAAACCTTCAATATTCCACGAGTTCCTGGTTGCACGACGATAACAAACAACTGTCAGAATATCACCAAAACCAGCTTAACCTTACGGCGCCTGATTTAGACATCGAACGTTGTTGCGCGTAGTGTTTTCTATATCTTTTGCCACATACCGGGTGGGTTGTTTTCGGCATAAAATCTTTTAACTCTAAAAAGTCAAGGACTTCATGCTTTCCTTCCCTATGTCAAGCATTCCAATTTGGTCCCCAATTTCTCGGGAAAAATGGTCAGTGTGCGAATAATCAGCTACTTTGGCCGATAATTCCCAAAAATAAACAGCCCGTCACTATCACAAAAAGTCAGCTACATACTGTGCACCTTTTATCTCGTCGAAAGCGGTCATCTATCGCAGGCTGGAGCGGAATGACTAGGGAACTCAGCTGGGTGTCTGTCCATAGACCCTCGGGTGTCTTTTTAGAATAACCTTTGAATAACAGCATCACGTCGCTGACATTTTCCATAGAGGACTTAACAAATCGCTCGGGCGTTTTGTGGAAATTTGGAGGCTCCATCTTTAACAGGCAATAATTGACGACCTTCATGCCATGTGGCGTCGGCTGCATTTTGCGTACGGGTGCCCAGTTGCGCACGTTTGCTGGCTGATTCATACGTAAAGCGTAGAATGTACTGAAAAGCGTCTTATCTCAACACATACCATTCCGGGATTTGCCACATACAGTTCTAAAAAGACCGCCAAACGTATCTTGTATCACACTTCACGTTACAAGATCTCATACGTTTGGGCTCGTTCAGCCCCAGTGTGAAGGTTTCATCAGTGATGTCACCGTAAGCTATTGAAGAACATCTCCCGCTCGAATAGAGCTAGAATGGTTATACTGTTTTTGTAACTGAAATCTTATGACACACAGAGCTGCGGAGGCGATATTGTGGCGTCGTTTGCCTCTCGCCCTGTCAGAAAGACGGAGAATCCGCGGGGAATCGAACCCCGTACCTGTTGTTATCCACACGCGACAGTAATAACATCCTAATTTGACGGTTTTTCCATGTTTTCGCAACGAAACCAGCAATAAGCTGACAAGCACCTGGTCCATACCGCTCCTGACACAACAGTATGCTGGAGACAGTCAGAACCAGGCTCGACAGCTAGAAATAAATTGTCAAATGTCATGTACTTGCCAGATTATTTGCCTCTCCTTTGGTTGATAGATAATCCTGAAAGCTGGTTCCATGAAAACGTTGCACACGCTAACAAGTATATTTCTGGACAAATTGGGTTTGCTCTCCTAATGGTTTCGCACTTTTCGTGGCACGAGATTTCTCTTTGCATAGCATAATATTTTTCCGAAGTTTTGGTTCTCTGCATTGGGCAATCCAAACACTCAAATAGTATATCTGAATAAACTTAATGAAACATTTAAATACCAAAACGACAAAACAACAGCTCGTCTCCGGTGGGCAAGTCCTTGACATCAGACACTACCATCCCTGCCACTTACTGACGGCTCGCCGTTCAGGTTTGTAAATCGCGTATTTGTTTGAGTGTCATCGCACGAAGCCTTGGCCAGGACCGCTGATTTCTCTCCGAGACACTATTATCAAAAGGATAATACTCAAAGGATGTGCAGTATGACAGCCATGGTATTTTAAATGCATTGAACGTGCCCCAAAAGACACCCTGGTATCTTGCCTTCAACGAACAGAAAGCGTGATTTTCAAAATCCTTGTTATGTTCCCAACAAATACCAAAAGACTGAAGCATTGCTTATTTTATACTTGCCTTCAGTCGTAAAACTATCAGCCCAGAGACGGTCTCAACGAAGGTAGCGCCTTTGAGTACTGACCTCTCATTAGAAAACTTAGACTTAGAAAACAGGCTGGGTCCGAGCACACGTATCTGGTATGACTCGACCTGACATGTCGCAGGTCACACCCCGTGGTGGGCTGCTGCTCATGGGTGACCCAGTCCGTCAAGAGCTGTGTAACATTGATTTCCCCACGGTCATAACATACATAGTCCAGAAGATGCAAATACCCCTGCACTGACTATTTCATACAGATGACATGATTCGGCCTAACCAGTTCACATTCGCACTGGTCTTGAGGGACACTATCCTGACGCATCTTTAAACCAGCCATCTAGATGCTGCTTTCCATTGGCCCCGCCGCGCTGTAAGTTTGGCTATCGAGAAATATGAGGGGTCTGTGTGACGTCATGATCCGGTCATGGTAGCCATCTGGCAAGGGTCATGACAGGAAGCGACAGTGACGGCTGTTCCGCGGGCGGAGCCTCAGCTCTCTGAGGTTGCTACGCAACGCTCGGAGGTCAGTGACACCGTCAAACCGGGCGAGGAGAAGCAGCGTCGCTACTTGAGACGGTCGGTCGGAGGGTGCCGGCTCGGCCGGAAACGCAGCAGCCGCGCGCACCAGACGCCAGCGAGGCTTTTTGTGCGCGTGTGTGTCTCGATGTCCAGCGGAGAGGGGGACCCGCGTGACCGCTGAATTCGGGACATGTACCCGACCGGCCGATAGCAGCAATGGAGCTGCTGGCGTCGCCAGGCTTTGTTCTTGCGCCTGACTGTGTACGGTCGGCTGGACCGTTGTAACGCCAGCGACGCGGGACATTTTGGTCTATTGTGGAGAGGGGGAGGGGGCCCGTCTGGGATTGTGTTGGTCACGTTCGGAAAGGTGGTGCCTTGGATAGTGCGCGGCAGAGGTGTGACCAGGAGGGGCCAACCGCAAGTACGAAGCTGAGCGTTTGGGCCGCTGACCGGTCAGTATGTGCAGGTGCGCCGGGCTGGGGAGGTAGCCGAAGAAGGGTCATCCCTGAGCGTGTGGGCCGCTGACCGGTCAGTATGTGCAGGTGCGCCGGGCTGGGGAGGTCGCCGAAGAAAGGTCATCCCTGAGCGTGTGGGCCGCTGACCGGTCAGTATGTGCAGGTGCGCCGGGCTGGGGAGGTCGCCGAAGAAAGGTCATCCCTGAGCGTGTGGGCCACTGACCGGTCAGTATGTGCAGGTGCGCCGGGCTGGGGAGGCCGCCGAAGAAAGGTCAGCCCCATACCTGTATGTCATATACCAGCGTTGGTGAACGGCGGCTTTTCACCTCAGCAAGGAAGCCGGACCGAGCCGTTTGTGACGTTATAAGTCACTCACTAAAATACACTCGGCTTGCTAACTCATGACTGCACATTTGTCTGCCTACAAACTGACAGAACAAAGAGTTTAGAGACGATTTTCAGCTAGCCTGCCATCTCAACTGGCACAACTCTAACTTAGTTCAATTATCATACAAAAGTAATTCGGAACAAGATGCCCATATTCGAGTCGGTCCGAATCGCTCCCTTCAGGGGCATGAGGAGCGGCGCAGGCCTTCACTCATGACTTGGCGTAATGCCAAAGTATGTGACTTTGTCATTTGCTTGCACTTCAGCTGCTGCTTATTGGGTAGCTCTGCCTGTATGAATTCATAAGTCATTCGATGAACTCGGAGGCTGTGTTGCACCTGTGGGTAGCAATGAATTAAAGGGAATATGTCTGCCAAAGACTTTGCCCGTTGAACCTTCTGTGTTCAACGGGAAAAAGCAATCCTTAAATAGCATAGTTTTTATCTCCTAGCGACAGAAAATGACATTGTCATTGCCGTTGAACCAATTGCTGAGCCTCAGGATAAAAGTAAGTCTCAAATAACGTAGTCTTTCTTTCCAAACGAATAAAAATGTAAGTATTAAGCACTTGCTTAGTTTTACAGCGTCACAGTGCTGTGACCTACCGTGATGATTAAATATGCATACCATGCAGACCCCCAACGCACTCCGTACAGTTAAAGTACTCATTAAAGTAAAAACATTAAAGTAAAAACATTGCAGCGTAAAGAGTGAACGACTGGAAAAATATACTGCATGAATGAGGCATGCCGAACTTACTGAGAATGACACCACAAAACACACATTTTCGTGCGCCCAACAGCTTTACTCATAAGGACCCGAGCCAGCCCTGGTCTTGGTCCTGCTTCCACCAATGGGCTGGTGTGTTAAGATGGGGGATGGGGAGGGGGGGGGGCGAGCTTGACCGCCGCAGCGGGGCTTACCCGGCATCCAATCAGGCACTCGGGTCCCATTGAGCGGCCCTACTCAGGGATCGTGGGCGCTCTCAGCTGGCCGGCGCTGACTTTACGATGCCGTCCACCGGCCGTTTGGTTTCAAATCAACGATATAGCAGGATTCCTCTCCTTGAAAGCCTCCCCGAGACGGTTAAATTAAGCCGGTTTTACCAGATAAAACAAGACTAGAAGAAAGGCCAATCACCAGTTACTGTTATTGGGCAGTGCAATAGGGGACATTAGTGGGACGCGGAGCGAGATATCCGAGTGAGGAAGGCGAAAAGGCCTGCTCTGGTTGGAAGAACAAAGCGAATCTGAGCATTTCCGCCGAAGCCCCAGTGTCTTGGACATGCCAATACGACGCGCTTACACACATATTTTAAAAAGAGTAGAAATGTAATCCCCAACTATGAAAAAATGCAACAAGTCAAAAGTGATTTAACGTGAGTATCAAAGTCAGGTTAACTTCACCATATCATCAGCGTATCACATGTTCGCTTTCTTAACATATAAAGATGCGCTGTTTGCCCCGTTATTGCTCTCCTGGAATCTCGGCAGACTTCAACTGACGTTTCGCTAGGCTTCGCAGATATCTGGCCGGGTTTCAGCACAATCAATCTCATTTGGCCCAGTCGCCAGCCGCCGCGGGTGAATAGCTGTGACGTCACTGGAGCGTGACGTCACAGCGCCCGCCGAGCGTCATCTATTGTCGACAGGAAGGAAGACAAACATCCAACGGGACATCGGTGCCTCTCCCTAATGGCCCACCGGCCTCGCTCGAGTCCAAATGAAGCTCGGCTTGTCGCGGCGCGCCGTCGGCTTTCACGCTCGCTCATCATCCCGCGCAGACCAGGGACCAGATAGAGCAAGGACAGGGAAGGAGACGGTGTGTCAGGTAATGTAGCAATTCCATGCCATCTTCGCGTGTGCTTGAGTTGGCCAACGCACTACTCTTTTGGTCGTTCCCTTACCCAAATGTTCCAAGTGTTAATGCTTCCGTGCAGACCAGTCCTGTTTCCGACCCCACAGCTTAATCAACCGCTTGGACGACACGCGCCGTCGGCACCCCGTGTAAGCCCGCCCGTCGTTTCATCTCTTCCTGCGGCTTCTTTGTATCGGCCGCACTTCCGGACTCGCCCTCACCATTCCCAGATCAAACAATGTCGTCCGGTCCCATTTAAATAGCAATGGTGGCCGGTGCGTGACCACATAGGGGGTCAGCGGCCCGCAGCGGCAACAATCAGCGCTGCGACAGAAATTAATTCTGAATCGGGTCTCATCGGGTCGCGAGCGCGGCGTGCGCGAGGCCAGCGGCCGATTTCCATTTGGATAATGTCGCGTGGCGGAGGCGACCCGGCCCCAGCGTCTGTATTGTCGACCGGCCGGACTGGCACGTGCCAAACACATTCACAAAACGCGGCGAATCTGGAAACAATTTCTGCTCGTCAGAAAATATATTGTGAGAGTTCCACGAGCAGAGATGGCGTCCAATTGGAGATATGATTCATCCGTGCGGACTCGTTCCAGAGCGTAACGAACCGCTGCAAATCGCTGATTGGCAGATCTCGTCCTGCTCAGCTGCCTAGTTCATTATCATATTTTTAAAATGCCAAGTTTCCGTTTGTACTGAGCGTGCGCTGGCGATGGTGGCGATGTCTGCGTGCCCCACATTTCACCGCGACTCGCAGCGTTCCCTTTCATCCAACCGCTCACCACCGGCGTTCTCTCGACTCCCCGGTGGTTCCTTCGGGCTGTCCCTGGAAATTTAAGCTCTCCATTGGTGTCGGCCATAATTTGTCCTTGCCGGATAGAAGGGGCGCTTGATGCCGACATTTAATGCTGCCTGTCTGGATTGCTCACCGGTAAACAAAGGCCTCCGGGCTATAAATCGAGCCGGTGTCGACCGGGCCGGATCGGCAGCCCGCCCCAAACCCCGCCCCGTCCCTGCAGCGGGCGACGGTAGAAATTACCGTGCCGGCCGCCACGCGGCGCGCCTGGAGAAATAACATGCAATTGGGGACTAGGTATTGCTGACGAAGGAATCCAGCCTGACCACCACAAGACTGGTCAAAACATGGGTTTGGTTAGTGGCCTGCAGGTCACCACATCAGGCCTTTCATCAGGCCATAGGCCTTTATGGGAGAATGGACAGCCATCGTCACCATGCAGGGTTTGCGCCGGGAAAGACTGTTTGGGCTGTGTAAAACACGGACCGTTGGGGAAACGTACCCAGATTTCCAGCAGGGTGCATCCTAATCCAGCTTGAAGAAGGGGCGGTATTGTAGGACGAAAAACCGTAAAGGTCGATCATAACCCGGACAAATTCGCGTTTGGGCACTTTATGTAGGCCATCATTCACTTCTGGTTATCAAAGACGGAAGATGAGAGACGGACGGAAGCGTGCGGACGGAGCAGGCACGCACTCTCATATAGCGGCTTCGGTACGCTGCAAAACAATGTCGACAGATTGCGTCCGAAAGCTGCTGAGTGGAGCACCAAAAAGACCTGCGCAGTTCGAAAAAATAAATGCTTCAAAACCAAAATGAGCTGCTCGCGTTGGTTGCGCCATTGCAGATGTCGATGATTTCATGTGACGCAAATTGTTCTAGCATTTATCTTCGCGTTGGCCACGGATAAGCCGTCTGAGATATCGCTCACCACTCCTGGAGAGTTGAAACGTGACTTGTATCCAACGAACCCAATCTGCTCAAACCGGTAGTCCATTGAGACTAACCTGTAGATTCTCAAATAGCTCATCATATTCCGGTCCATAGTTTCGTGTTCAACTGCAAGGGTAAAGGAACTGCCGAACCCTTGCTTGGCAGCCCTCACACACGATTTGCCTACGAAACATTTGGAAGACGGATGGCGAGAGCTCTACCATTATGAGTTGGATCTGTTTTTAGGAAATTCAGTGTCACTTCGAGACTCATTACTTATTTCAAGTTTTACACGTACCTCTCCTCCGAGTTCACAAAAAAAACACTTGATACCCTACGAATTACAACTGCGAACGCACCTGGCAATTTATACCCCATTCCCTCGAGCAGAAAACAATTACAGCAGTTTCAAAAGCCATCCGCGCCTCCAGAGCCAGCCGAGCTCACAGGCGCAGATGGTGGCGTTCAGCCGGCGGATTGCTCGCTCCCTCGTCTGCAATGCGTCACAAGTGTCGCATCTGGCCGCTCTCCAGTGCCGGCCTCCCTTTATTATCAGATAAAACGTCTCCGAAGCGGCGCATCCGCGATATCTAACGTCTTTACGACTCCTGTCAGATGTCAAAGGGCCGCTGGCATAAAATCTGAATAAGAGCCGCACGACACCGCCGTCGGTAAGCGCGGCTGAGCCCTGAGGCGTTCGCGTTCCTAGCCGACAGCGACAGACAGGTCGGCTATTGGATGGTGGGGAGGGAGGGGCACGGCAGAACATGGGTCGGTCTCAGCCATGACAAGTATTGGAATGGAGTTTGAGTATGGAGCGCCTGCCACAAGCCCAGTAGCATTGTGTGAAACCCACAAATTGTAGTTGGGTATCTGTCAGAAGCTTCAGAGCTAGAGCTTGCAAGATGCGTCCAAGCTCCAGAGGTGAGACTCGGAGACTCCCACCCTGAGCTATCATTGAGAGGTCCCGTCCTGCCCGAGTTTGACATCAGAAGCTCAGTCCCACCTAAAGAGCGGCAGAGTTTCGAGCTCCAAGGACCAGCCGCGGAGCCAGAGCTCAAAAGTCCGGCCTCGGCTCCCGCAGCGGGAGTTTCGTCCGGCTGCAGCCATCCGCGGCTCTCTGTAATTGAAAAGCCAGCCGGCCGGCACACGGGCCGAATAGGAAAGACGGCGACGCGAAATGTTTCGATGGCCGGAGATGATTAGCTGCCGGTGGTTTTATTTGCTGGCGCGGGATCGCGTGCGCCGACTGAACAAGGCGTCGGCTGGCCGCAAATTAAATGGGCTCCGGACCGCCCCGATCCGGGCCGAATCACCGCTCATAAAAAGCTCCGGTAATCGCCGCCATTTGGTCCCCTGGCCGGGCGGTATCAGTCGGCTTTGATTACAGGGTGGGCTTGCCGACCCAGGCAAGGCTATGACTCAAAACCCGTGATTTAAGCGGAGCAATGTTTGGAGTGGACATTTCAGACAATTGCACTCATGTGCTGAGGAGATTGGCGGCATCGGGTTAGCCCACCCCAATGCTTCATCATTACATCCTCCTGTCATGCATCAAACCAAACCTCACGCGTTTCTACGCAATTGATCAGCGCGTGCAACACAGCGATGACGACAGACAATTTGCCGGAAACCCGCCTCACTCCTCCATTTCCATTCGACCGGGCTGGCATCTGCCAATGCCTTGACAATGTCCTGTTAGTGTTCCCGAGCTCCGCACGTGCCCCGTCCGCGCCGGAGCGCTCCGCTCGACAGCGCCCGAATCCCCGGCAAGTTACCGCTGCTGCTCTGAAAGCCACCAAAGAGAAATGGGCCGCCGAGCCCGGCCAATGCGGGCGGAAAACGGAGGAATCCGTGCAGCTGGCGGCGCGCGCGTCATCTGCTCGCTGCCGTCCGCGACACCACAGAAATAAATGAGGCACCAACGACAGGAGGAGCCACGTCTACACGACATGCAGAAACCGACGCGTTTGCGTATGTTCTCCTTTGCACACACACACACACACACACACACACACACACACACACACACACACACACACACACACACACACACACACACACACACACACACACACACACACACACACACACACACACACACACACACACACACACACACACACACACACACACACACACACACACACACACACACACACACACACACACACACACACACACACACACACACACACACACACACACACACACACACACACACACACACACACACACACACACACACACACACACACACACACACACACACACACACACACACACACACACACACACACACACACACACACACACACACACACACACACACACACACACACACACACACACACACACACACACACACACACACACACACACACACACACACACACACACACACACACATATATATATATATATATATATATATATATATATATATATATATAATGTCCCTTTTGTGTGTAGATACAGAAAGTCATCAAAGTTGATCTAATCGTTCAACGTTTCAATCAGCTCCATGATGATTTTAACATCAATATTATGCTTTAAACATTCAGTCACGAGCACAGCACATCAACAAAAGTTCGATTTCGTCGCATCTCCACAACATACATGGTCGAGGCATTAAAAAAAGCATTTGCACGCTGCAAGCTTTAATTCTAGACAACATTATGGTGGTTGGAACTTTTTACGTTTTCATCAATCAAGTTATAAAGTTACTGGTCCAAGTAGGTCTGCATTACGGGAGTGGGGGGTCTGTCCTATCAGTTGCAGTGTCATAGAGTAGTAGTGATTGAGTTATTTGTTTTGTATGTTGATAATGGTTGCCATGTTTCAGATGCATGATATTTCAAGTCTGGTGAGGCCTCTATGGTCTGTGGTTTGCACAAGTACGGTAGTGTTTGTGACTAACGTATTTCTGGTGTGTGGGGTACTGTGGTGTGCATGGGCATGTATTTTCGGTGCCCCCTCCCGCAAGGGTATGCTGAACCGCAGCTGAGATTTGTTACAGTCTGGTCAATGTCGCTTACTGTGCGGGTTTCACTGTTGCCGGCAGTACATTGGAAACAGTTAACTACATTGGTCTGTTTCAATTTAGTTTTGTTATAGTGAAGGCTGTTTTGTATCAGCAGGAAGTCTGTCTTTGGACTCTTTTAGTATATTAATGCAGGGGATCATAGCTTTTCTTTATAAGTTCTATGCACCCATCTTGGAAAACCGGTGAGAAAGTCGTTAGAGACATTTTCCTCAAACACTGCACCCCACTAATCAACGAAAAATTGAAGATAAGTTACATACTGCAAACAATACAAATAAAACATGTTGTATTCGCTGGTGGAAGGGGCCAGCTGCCACGCGCGCAGCTGCCGCTCTATGACACGCGGCGGCTCTACAGACGGCTCTACGCGGCTCTACAGACCCCCTACCCCCCGTAGTGCAGAACTACCGGACCCGTGACCTTTTAACTTGATTGGTGAAAAGAAGAACTCTCAACCATCAGAAAGGTGTTCGGAATTAAATCATGCGGCATGCAAAAGCCATTTTTCAAGTGTCTCGGCCATGTATGTTGTTGGAAGTGCGATGAAGTCGAACTTTTGTGTATGCACTATGCTTGTGACTGCATGCTTAAAGTGTAATGTTTATCTTAAGAAGATCAGGAAACTGCTCTAAACGTTGCGCAAAAAAGTGAACTTCGATATCAGTCTTCATCGACACAACAAAACGACAAACGCATCATAGGAAGCCTTGCGCGACTGAGAAGATCAGAAAGGCGGAATTTCCTGCGGTGTAAAGCTAACAACGTATAAGGAAAACCTGCTTCCCAAAATACTCTAATATATATGTATGTATATATATATATATATATATATATATATAACTAAGGGGACAATATGCATATATATGATGCATTCATCCATCGAGGACATGTGTCCACATGCACGAGTGTTTCCCGCGTCGTTCCACACACACACACATCACAATTCCTACCTGTGAAGCAAGGCCATCACAATTTGTTTCAAAATTTCTTTCAGAGGAAGATGTTGGTCCGCGTCCCCAGTCATGTCACAGCTATCAGAATCTAGGGGGTGCTTTTAAGCCATGATCAGATGCTTGTTGTAGTGGAAGCTTGGCAGTTGTGCCCTTATTTCCTTCCATTATATGTAGATGAGTGGAAAACACCTGCATATACATGGGTAAGATAGGTGTGTTGAACATGGCACTAACAACATAATCATTTATTCGCCTTTCAGCTTGTGCCTGTCGAATGAAAACACATCCAAGATGTTAAACAGCTTTGCTTTCTGGATGGTTTCGCCATCATGCAAATTGCTCAAACCTAGAAATAAAATACTCCTTGAGTCGTGTTTACACTGTTTTGAGGTCACAAACACGAATGGCCTCCCTTTGTAAGGTACGAGAAATCCACAGATCAAACGCGTTGACATTACTTGGTGGCCGTTGTGAAGCTTGCAATAACAACGTAAAGCGATATTGGTGCCTCTTTTGCGAGCTGAAGAAATAAAAAGCAAGACGTGGTGCTGGTGATCTAACTTTAAACATTCGATTTAATAAGTTTTTCCTGGGCAGAGGGGTGTCTCGCACTACTATGCATCACCGGCGGATATTGAAGCCTGTCTTCTTTCTATCAAATCTCCTCTCCCTACGAGCAATGATTCGGCACCGGCCGACCACTTTATGGAGCCCTCATCGCTAAGGACTCTCGAATCACTCCCCAAACACAGCGGTGGCGCCGGCCGCGGGCCGTCACATGAATTCCTCCATCACGGCAGCGGCGTTTAGCGATGGTTACGGCCATCGGAGGTGGGGCCGGACGCTTCCCTGGCCAGCGAAAACACGCCTGCCGCGCTGACGCCGCTGGCCGGGCGGCGCGCCCGCTGACGCCGGCTTTCCGCGGCGCTCGGCCGTGCCATAAAGTGCTCCGTCGTCAGCGACACTGATTAACCGGTTCGTGGCGCGGCCCGGGGCTCCGGCCGGGCATTAGACGGCCCGGCGCGGCGGCCCTCGTAAACCGAGCGGCGACGACGCGAATCAAGCAGCGGCGAGCGTCGCCGGCGACTTTACGGCCAGCGTCGCGCCGAAACTAACGGGGATGATCGAAGACGCGGCCTCCCCGGCGGCCGGCTCTTACCGGCCGGACCCCGCCCAGCGCAGATGTGGAACGCACGCGTCGGGCGTCGACCGGGCACGGGTCTTAGTGGAGGAGGAAAAGACGTCCGCGGGGAGCATAAGTCAACAGCGGTCTTTCAGAGGTGAGCGCTTAGATACATGCTTGAATAGATAATTCAAAAGCGTGGGATTATAATTTTACCCGACAACGCTGTGGGTGATAAAAAATAAACAGTAAAATTCGCGTTTTACTTCCACCGCCCAGGACAGTGAGGAACGCACAACTGTTTCGTAATCTTTGTTTAAGTTTCAGATAACAACTTAGCGCTTGCTGCAGATTTCGGAGTCCATCTCCCCTCTTCAGAGTCCTCGCAAAAAGTCGTGAAGGCCGGTATGCAACACGTTCATGTGTGGCTCTTGCATGGCAAGACATATCACATGACAGACTCTTGCACAACTTGATGCACGACATGCTAAACTAGTCCATTTTGAAGCTCAACAAAGAAGCCACCAATGTCTCAACGATCTCCTCCATGACTCCCATTGCAATTAGGTAGACTCTGGTTTTGATAAAACGGAGCATTAGACTGTGCACTTATCATGCTCTATGATATTGCAATGGAACAGTTATCACTCTGGTACGAACAAAGAATAGACACAGAAAAGGGTCCAAAAGTTTCAGCTGTCATCTGCAAAGTGAGTCGTATGTGGTCTGACCATACTGAATTGCCCAAACACCGCCATTTTTCATTCACATCAGCCCAGCGGTCGTTTATTTCAAGCTTTATTTCACTTCATTTTTCAGCCTTATATCTTATTTACATGAGGCGTGAGGGCTTCATTACTGCGGAACATAGCTGTTGCGTTTAATTTACGCTTTCATAGTGCCGACGAATCATTTACGTCGCCCCTTTAATCGATGTGCCTTTTGTCCACAGCAGTGCAAACAAAGCCACCACTCAGCTAAAATGTGATGGACTTGTCCCAATTCATACTTCGAGCAATCATTAATTCCAGAGCAGCTCCGCTCTCCGACAGACGCTGTCCAATGCGGCTAATGCGAACAACAGACTCTGCGAGAGCTGAAACACGCGGCGCACACGGGGCGTGACCCCGTGATCAGCCAGGGCGTCATCAATCGAGACTGGCGGCCAGCGGCGCCGCTCTGAGTGATTACAGGGCACTGATTGGGCCGTCTCCGGCCGCGTGCCGCGGGTCACGCCCCGCGGGCACGTACCCTGGGTCATTTGTTTAGCAGCAGCCGCGACGGCCGGCCGTCGGCTGCGGCGAGGCTTGTGATGACGACACACGGCTGAGGACGGAATTCCTCTCGCTGTACGCTGGTGACATCAAATCGGTCACAGCGCGGTCATGTCATCAGTAAGTCCATCTCAAAGCCAACGATGGTAATTATGCATGCTTCAAAGTGGTGACACCGTTACACCCGGCACACCGCTGGCGATGTTATCGTCACTCTCATCACCCATTGGGTGCTGCACTGGTGACACCATTACACCCGGCACACTGCTGGCGATGTTATCGTCTCTCTCATCACCCATTGGGTGCTGCACTGTACCATGCACGGTATCACCGTTACACCCGGCACATCGCTGGCGATGTTATCGTCACTCTCATCACCCATTGGGTGCTGCACTGTTCCACGCTTGGGCAGCATGAGCGTGTCCAAAAACTCATGACTGTGAACGGGCTGAAGCATGGACTGAGCAGCATGGTTCACTCTCGTGTGATGATCCCAGAAATGTCAGCTGGTCAGATCTGATCCCCTGGCTCAGCGAATGATAAGTGATCTTAGTATTTCCAGGGAGCGGTCAGAGCTGTGTTGTCGCCCATGACCTCAAAAATCGTCTGGGACCGCCGGACCAATCAATCCCCACCTTGAACACCAGCCCGCTGGTCCAATGCTCCACTGCTCTGGCTGATGTGCGGGGACGTTCAGAGTCACGAGCGTCAGTGCCAGCGGAGGAAGCCCAGCAGGCGCCGGCAGCCTGGCGAGCCGCCTCTGTCGGTCCGTACCGCGCGCCGCCGCCCCGCGGCCGCGGCGGCTGGTCCGCCGTCGGCGCCGGCGCCCGTCCGGACCACATCCAATTCGGCGGCGAGTTTGCGGCGCCGTTCACGCTCGAGTGGGCGCGGAGGTAATCGGGTAAGCCGGCCTCAATCGTCTCGATCGGCGCTTTCAATTCTGTCGTCGGGACAGGGTGGAAGACGTCGGGTCGCCAGCCCCGACCGGCACCAGGCCCGACCTCTGGTGCGCAGCACGGCGGGTCATGGGCTGAGTGCCTCGAGCCCCCCCCCCCCCCCGACCATACCCGCTGTCCTCCGCCGGACAATGGTGCCATTCTCCAGATTTGGCGAGTCTAACCGCGCTGGGTGTCTCCTGTACTGCAGCGCGTCAGTGCCTCCCCAACAACGGCGATGGTGTGTCAGCCCTTGCGCCTCAGGACGTGACGCCGCTGCCGGTGCCGTCTGACGTCTCAGTGAGATGCAGGCAGACATTCCGCGATATTGCCGCTGGGCTATATCAGCCCGGTATCGCGGCCGCAAAGCCTGCCTGCTGATCTCGATATGTGCTCCCCGGGTCGACTCGAGGTAATATTGACAATGATATTTGGCTAAGGAGATTGAGGTAGCTAGTTTATTTGATTATGTAAATTCTAGTGCATTTCAAATCGGCTGGAAGGGTTTCTGCGATCATGTTCAATAATGTCAACAGCGCACTGTGGGGGAGATGTCTTCCCCTTATTCAGGTGATCAAAGTCTGTTTATTTTCCATCAAATATTCAGAGATATGTGGCGAGGAACCTTATTGAAAAATGCAGCATACTGAAGCCAATCTAAAAACGTTTGCTTCATCATTCCGCAAGGTATTCCCGAAGTAGATGTATCGCCTCTGATGTTTATTTTTTCTGTATGATATGAGTACCACAGTCAGGAATGTGCCAAAATGCTCGTAATGGGCACTGATATGAAAGAGGGAACCCACACGCACAGTTTTGGAATGTGCTGCTTTCTGAAAATATTTCTAAGCACCTGTATAACAGAACCAATTGATGCCAGCGAGTCAGGCTAGTTTGGTGTATTCTTGAGCCGATAGACAATCTGAGCTGGAATGGTTCCGTCGATGTCCGAAAACCACGGGGCCTAATCTCTTTCTTTTCACTTCAGCTAGCAGCACAAGTATCAAAGCGGTTCACTTAGGAGCCCTCGCTCGCTTCTCTCGCACTGCGTGACCATGCCAAATTGGATCTGAATTGCGCCAAAAATCGAATGCCTCCGCCATTGTACAATCACCGAACGTCAGACTCTTGCGAGCTGGCGCATGTTCGGTGGCATGCCAACACGTACCACGTCAGCGGCCAGCTGAAGGGACTCAGTGGCAGGAGCGCCGGAACCTGAAACAGCCTGGGTGGTGGAAGACGTGGCCAATTTGTGATCTGTTTTGTGATCTGTTTTCTTCCGTGCACGGCATCAAAGCTGAGTCAATTTTGGCAAAGCTCGAGGACATCTAACTACTTTCCAACCCCATCAGCGGGTAATTTAAGGAGGAGACTTCGGGGCAATGGTCCCCTTTAGAGCACCTCATGGGCTGGGCAAACACGTGGTTAACCATGTGGAATGGGTAGCGGGATGAGCTGGGTATATACTTTGGGAAGATCAAAGGTATGGGTGTTGGTGAGAATAAGATATTCGCACATGGTAGGGAATGCACTTTAACAAATTATACAGATGTTATTAATTGCGCTTGCTTGAATCGAAATTGACTCCATCCACACTAACTTTGTAATGGTTGACGCAAAAGAGGGAGCTGAAATGTGTCTGAAATTTGCCGAAACATTTCCTGAAACTCAGGACTATAAAGGGATAGGAAAAACCAACAGGTGGGTAACCGGTGGGTACAGCCGATTAGGTATGATTAATGGGTGGGGATGGGCTCAGCCCCCATTGGTAGCGAGTGGATTGAGTCAAGGAAATGCGCCTCATGAAGATCTCTACTTCCTTGCTCCGGATCCACGTCGTGGCCGTGGGGAGGTAGGAATGACTGGACCGTGCACAGTCGATAGAGTTTCGTAGAAAAATTGGGCTTACAATATATTTTAGCGCCCCACATACATATGAAATTCATGACGATATGCACAGGCCATAATTGCTTGTCCCTTGCTACCCTTGTACACCTTTTGAATTACTATTCAAGAGAATACAACAAAAGTGGGTTCCATCGCACGTCGTGTGTCCCTATCCCATTGTGAAACTCTGACTCCGTGTCTGCTCCTTGAAGTGACTCACCGTGCACATCCTTGTTCCGTTCCTGTAATCCTACCACATCCAGCTTTCATCACTTACCGTTACATAACTGTCCCTGGCCTTTACCAAACACCTCTCATAAAGTGCTTCCAACACTTTCGTAACGATTCATGTGATCAGGCTTTTTATCGATCGTGAATGCGCTACTACTTCAATACAACACAGTAGCTGAAAATCCGATGTTGATTGGTGGGGAGTTCGACTCCCTGATGCCTTGTGCATGAAAGTCACTGGCTGCTCGCAACCGCCTGACGTAGACGCTGTTCCGCGCAGCAGCAGGCACGTGCGGCGCAGCATGCCTTGAAAAGCGCAGGCGACAGTAAGCTTGCTCAGTGTTCGCTGAAGTTTGATTAGCGCAATGCTGGGTGCCATTACGCGTAGATGACGCAGGACCCACGTGTTGCAGGCGGCGTATCATTTACACACTAACTAATGGCTCCTCAAGTGCGGTGGGCCAGTTATCTACAGCGTGCGTAAGTGCGTATGCGAGTCAGCCATTACCAGCTGAACTGTCCCCATCAGTTCCGCCACTCCATAGCCTGGGTAACATTCACTCACCGCGCAGTGAATGGGCCAGGAGCGTCGCACTCGTGCCTCCCACTGCCTACTGCCTGACGGATGTCCGGATTGACACGAGCCGTTCCGGTGACGTTGGACAGATGCGACACGGAGATAGAATCAATGTCATTAGCCTCGCATTCAGTGCGGTAGCGCGGCGAACAGTTGGCGGTCGAGTGCAGCTGTTTTTGTACGCCCTTGGAGCCCGGCCATGTTTAGCAGACACGTGCCACCGTGACCGACACATCCTTCGATTCAGCCAACAGCTGCTCAATAATCGTCATCGGCAGGGCAGCCAGGTATTGAGCGCGGCTTTTTACCGATGCCTCGTGTTGCCTGGCGAGCGTGCTCCAAACGGACTGCTCACTGCCCCTGGAGACCACCGGGGCACGAGACGTGCGCCTTCATTAGGACACATGCAGGCTTCCAAAGACAATGGAAAGCAGGCTCTGACAGGCGGAGGACTGCAGACAGGCATTGGCCCGGTGCCGGTCAGACGAAGGTCCGCTGCCGAAAAACCCTCGTCGATTGGACCATACATGCCTGCGGTGGTCGACGTTGCGCCGTACTTAGACCCTGTCTGCACCTATAGCGCACAGGTGTTCCTAGGTGTTAGGCCAGGCTTCCCCGCCGTCCTAACCGGCACTACGCTACTCCCGCTCTGGGCGGCCCCTCCCCAAGCCGGAGCTGCACCAAACGGGGCCGGCCACGTCACGCGGGCCCTGCTGAGTGGCGGCCGCAGCCTCGCCGGCGGACTGTTCGCCGCGCTCTGCTGACGCTCGCTACTTTCATCAGCGACATCCTGCGTCGTCGTGTCACCAGCCAGCGGAAGCAGAACGTTTTAATGGGCGACGATGGCGCCGCGCCACCGTCGAGCGCTAGGGCGGCGGTGGCACAGCTTCGTCTGCGCCGCTTGCCTTGACGCCGGGCCCGCCCCACGTTCGGTGCGTTATCGCGGCGCGGTCGTTGTTGTCGCAGGTGGTGTTGCAGGCGCTCGCTGCCAGTCGGGCGTGTTTGCTGCGCGCCCTGAATGCCGGGTGTGACGGCCCCGGGGCGGCGGCGCACGTGTCGGCGGTGACGCACGGCGCGTGTGTGACGTCCCGCCGGCAATTACTGAGACGTTGCTGGCCTCCTGGGAGTCCAAACGCGGCGTCGGCCGGGGTGATCGCGGCTGTTACCAGAACGTCCGGAAACGGCGGAAGGCGGTCACAGAAGGAGGCCGGGGGACCACTGACACCTATTATTGCACTATCTAAAAAATAATGTGGTAATCAGTGAAAATATTATTTTTGACCCTCTAGCTTCCACCTGCGAGCTTAAAGATGTCGAGCGAAGGCACGTGTGAAGTTTTTTAATGTGAAGTCTTCCCATAAACGTACCAAGGTCAAGGTCAAGACTAGAAATCAAGCACGCAAGGTGTGCATGCTATTGATGTGTTAAAGCTCAGTTCATGATCTTTAAAAGTTGAACTAGATACTAAGGTATATGAATTGCGTCATCTGAGAAAAGACAATGGACGAGCCTGTTCAGTTTCACCTCCCGCTTGCTTTTTAAATGGTATGTGAGCCTGTGCACTCGCACTGTCTCGTCCACCTAGATTCGTATATATGATCGCGACTGCATGAGCTGAAGCGAATGATCAGTGCTGCCATATGCCGGATACCGTCGAACACATACGCTCGTGTGCGCCAAGGCGCCAAGAAGCGTGCCGCCATGCGTATGGAGCGGGAATAAAGACACTTTAATCACGTGCTCTCGTAAACGCCAAGCCCGAGGGGCGGTGTCATTGCGTGGTGCTAAAATAGCTCTCATCATGCCTTTTAATGATGTGATTCCGTATTCGATTTGGAATAGAGGAAGTTGTGGACAACAAGAAAGCGTACAACTTTTAGGGACACCTGGGACTCGTGGATAAGGTACCACATGTACTGAAAGCTGCCGTAAAACCCGAAAGATAAATTTATATGCGCAGTCACCACCAAATGAAAGAGTTCAAACCGACAGGCATACTAAAAGATAACTCTGCCCCTGCCGATTCCACCGCTGCAACAGAACACTGCGCAGCACTTAAAATTATTGTCCTCCAACTTTAAGGCTCAAATCAGGTTTTTTAGGACACTGATACTAGATTTGTACTAGAGCCTTCAAGCCATTACCGTACCCAGCTGTGGACATTATTTTCCTAAATAGCATATTATTGACTTAAGTGTGTGTGTCAAGTAATGTCAGCACCTAGAAATTAAAACGGTATATTCGTACCTGAACGCCTCTTGGACTTCAATTTTGAGAACAGAATTTGTTCCACATATGACCAATTGAAAACACAGCTTTGCTCACACTTCTGCTTGGTTGAGGTATTGTGTGCCCGATCGTTTTAAAACTATCCGTAAGACCTTTGTAACCGTAGTTTCGTAAATCTAGCATGAAACGCCGTGGGCAGATTTATGAATTTGAAAAGTTAACTATTTGCGTTCCAAAACTTACGTCAAAATTAACAGTATATGTGTGGAGTTGCATCGCTTGATTAATCTCAAAAAGCTTGCTGCTTCTCAACTTTTGCCCGATGGTGGAGCTTTCGTCTATCGCAAGTGCACAACTAGCAAGTCTTGTTCATAGGACTGATTGTTAGCATTGGGTATCGGTATCCATATCTTGTGGAGCATTATGGCACTGACGTATACCCACTAGAACAACTACAACAGTACGGAGAGGACGTAATTCTGAGCCGGCCTAAAGCAAACATGTATCGATTACGCAGCACACAACCTGTGCTTTGGCTTAAGGTTTGTTTCTCACACTGAGGCACTAAACTGAATAATTTGAATAACAACAGCCATGAAATTTCATGCTGGCGAATCGCCATGCTCTGGTTACGTCGCAGCTGGAAATAACTTGGCGCGCATAGCAGCCCGCATCGATATGGTTGGCCGTGTAAATAACAACATGGGTTACAGTGGAGAGATGAAAATGGAGTGATCATGAAGATCATGAAATTCGTCATTTTTCTCTGGGACTTATTTTAGCGGCATGCGCGCACAAACTTGACACAAGAATGCCTGAAAAATGGGAGATAACCATGAGTTTAACCAAACAAGGCAAATATGTATCTCCTTAACGCTCAATCAATCAAACGTTACTCTTGCTGAACTGCTTTTCCTTTACATAGCAGCTGCAGTTGTTTGCAGTCTGGCATGACGTTTTGCTCCATGGAGTTGGTCCCATCAGCAAGGGTGCTTTACGTTTCGAGTTTTGCACAGCCTAAGATAATATTTTTGCATTGTTTCCCAGTTCTCCAGAATCATTTAAATGTAGGGTCAACTGAATTCATTGCGCTTCATTCATTCATTGCAGGGGTGCATCCAGAGCCTCGGTTAGGGGAGGGGGCACAGGGTTGACAACGGGCCGGCTGATAGTAAAAGGCCCCCCCAAAAAAGTCGGATATTGCCCATTTGGTATCGAGGCATGCTTTTCTTTTATATATATATATATATATATATATATATATATATATATATATATATGTATATCATATTTTTACCTTCCATTAATGGAATATGGGCCAGACGCTACGACGAGATCGATTCTATCTTAAGATTATGGTAAATAAACTGACAAAGGCACGTGATAAGTAACCGCATAAAGTAGATCACCGACGCTCTTCATTTTAACAAGGGTCCAGTGAAATATTTATAACCGACAGAATCCACAAACATTGTCAGAATATCTAACTTGGTTGTACAGAAAAAGCAAGGATTAGGCGAATGTAGATTGAATATCAAAATGGGTCAATAACTCATATTAATATGGAGAGGCCATGTTTGTCATGATATCTTCAGCACCCAGTGAAAAATGATAAGTGATACAAATTATGCAACGGCATACATAAGACAACAAAAACTCGACGCCAGGGGTGCAATCGCCTCAGGTCGTTCGGCGTTGGCCCTGCGGTTTACACTAGGCCGTGGGCAACAGGTGCACGAAAATAGTGACACACCTGAGAGAAGTACCTTTGAACGCCTTTGGGCACCAAATGGTTCATTTAGAGATACTCCGGGCGTATGTTGAACCTGTGCAGTTTTTAGACTGGTGAGAATAGCACATTGATCTCTACAAAAGCGCGAAGTGGTGCTGGAATCTGGTGGTGGAACTGGAAGAGTAAAGGTAAAATTCGGTTTACCGTGTTGCTGTGACTGTTACTCTGTCCAGAAGACAACCTCGAAGTGTAAAAAAATCGCCCAGCATAATCTTTGAACTGCACGCATTAACTCTGAAAGGCATTCAGGAGCATTATTCTACTATGGCTATTGTTGCGCGATCGGCGCCCACCTCCCAGCGTTACTTGCAGTGGCCAACGCCACCCGGCTTTACGAAAACTGCGAACCGAGCCATCGGTATCCCTGCTCCCTGATATTGCGGGCGTGTCATTGGGGCTTTAGACGCACTCAGCTGCTGGGGCTATATAGCGTCGCCAGCCTCCCACCCTGGCAAGAAGGGTGGGCACCGCCGGCAATCGAACCCCGTACCTGTGATTTCTCAGACGCACAGTGATTAACGCATGCGCGTAAGCCACTGCACTTTTGGCAATGGACCCACGGACTTAAACATTTTGATGGCATTTGTTTTATTAGTCGATTCTGCAAAATAATGCACGCTCTCAAAGAAACATGGGATGGAATTTTGCGTTTCGAACTCAATTCGATCCACTCCATTCAGCACCAACCGGACCCCTTATTTATTTACGGTCAAGAGCTGAAGGGCCATTCAGTCCCACCTGCAGTGTACTTTCCGGCTGTCATTCTGGCGGCACGGGGCCTTGGCCATCTTGGCCATCTTGGCCATCCTTGGCCGATGCGGAGGCTCTTAGAGGGATACATCATATCACATTGGTCTGCTCCCTTGACGCGGGAAACCTCCTGACCCGCGCAGTTGACCCCGGATCGACTTGCGAACCGTCATTAACGCGACAGCATGCCTGCTCACCGCAGGTGGTCAAATAATTGGCACAAAGACTCCAGTTGGGCTTAATGGGCCCATGCTGGAAAGGGTTGGGAGGGCCCACCGTCCGGTACTGGGGGCCCTAACTGGCACAGGACTCTTCTATTACCTCAATGTAATCACTCATCACAAGTTCTCATGTTTCCTTTAATTGTCAGAGGGCCCAGACCAATGCAAGAGACCCCCTGCCATACGGACTTCCGTCCCCGTCTCTGTTGAGCAGACCAGGGACGACCGATTCCCCGACCCTGACCGATTCGAGACCCCTTGTTGACACAAAATACTCTCTTAGGCACTGTGGGACCCTGAACGATACAGGAGACCGACCGATGTAAACCGCGGGCCTGGCCTTGTCGCTGCCTGGGTTATGGGCCGCAGAGCTCGGACCAACGCTACGCTGACTGTACGTTGTTCGTGATCTCTGGCCGAAATAGAGGAATGTTCTGTCTCAGGGGACTCCTATCGGTGCAAGAGATCATCTTACTGACATTTGAGATTATGGCCCTGTGGGAGGGCGTCCTTGATGTGACCTTCTGACCCCTCAGTCATCCCATGGGGCCCTCTTTTTTGGTCTCGAGAGACCCCTCGGCCTCTCTTCGTGCCCCTAAAACACCGTTCCAACCCGGGGACACTTCCCCACTTCCCGATTCCCGAGATCCCGACCAGTGCAAATCTCTGGCCCCGGCTGTATAGCTGATTGGAAGTGGGTCCTCAGGCCCATATTGACACGGAGCCGAATATGCGGCAAGATGGTACGTGACCAAAATAAAGGCCCTTATCAACTCAATGGGCCCCTGATCAGAGCGCAGGACCCTTTGGATGGCATCCGAGTGCTTGGACGTGCGAGCCGGGGTCGCTGAATGAGACCTAGGGCTGGTTTTTCGGGCCGTTCGGGCCCTCAAATCGGACCTTTAATCGTATGCTCCGAGGGGCCTTTCGAGCCCTTTGAAACCTAAGTGGGGAGACACGGGCTCCATGTGTCCCCCCGCCTGCGCTATTGCGCTAAAGTGTCACATCCCCTTAAATTATTTCGACACTCTGACTACCGTTGAGATAGTTACACAGGCAAACATCTGTTTAGCCTTACCGCCAGCGCATTCAGCATGGCCGCACACACGCGCAGTCGGCCGGATCACCCCCCCACCCAATGGCCTCCATTGCACCCGAGCGGTCGCCTGCAACACGCGTCGGTCCGTTGCCACCAGGCCCGGTGGCACATGTCGCCATTTTGTCGGCACGCTCGGCGCCCGGTGGGCTGACCTTGCCGTCTGTTGACCCCGGCCGGCCGAGCGTGGCTTCGCCGCTCCGCCATGTTGCCGGGCGCCGTTCGGGCCGACTCGCCGGCGGCGCGGCCGCCCGCAGGGTCTCCATCTCCCACTGAAACCGGCGCGGGGCTCGCGGACGGGTCCATGGGAGGCCTCAGCAGTCAAAATCCGCCCTGTCTCTCCACGCACGGACATCATTCGGCTGTGTCGCCGGGCGGTGCGGCGGCCATTTTGGTCGCGATGCAGCGCGTGTGACCGACCGAGGTCAGCGCCCGCCGGTGGCACGCGCGCCTCCTCAGGTGGCGCGGCTCGTGGCCGTCGTTAGGGGCCAGAGTCGCCGGCGCCGGCGCCGGCCGCCGCTCGTGGCGCGGCAGTGACTAGCTGGGCCGCCGCCGGCCGGCCGACAGTATCGCCGATACTCCCGACCGGTGCGGACAGGCGACAGCCGTCAGCTCGCTCAGTCTGGCATGTCGCTGTCAAGTCTGCTCATCACCGGCGCCGTGCCGTTCGCCGCCGGCGAGAGCTGCCTCGAGGCGCGGCCGGGGCGCGACCAGCTGGTCTCCCAGCTAGGGCGCGAGATCGCCGCCGCCTTCAGGATGGTGGCCGGTGGCTCGCCGACCTCGTCAGCAGCCAGCAGCAGAAGGTCTTCAACAGGTGCGACCGACGCTCTATCCCATCACAGTCGTGCTCCTGTCTCCACTCCAGGCGCGATATCACTGCTATCACAACTGTATGCTGTTGAGAGCTATACAGTTGTCACGGCAATGATATCAGCTCTAAATTAGCAGGCAGTCGGGTGAATTTGCTGTTCTTTTTTGAACCCCTCACTTAATTAACTATACTAATCTGAAAATGGTAGCTTTCAAATTATACCATGTTACAATTGCAATGGCCCTTATTCATCATACATGAAGCGCATACTTAACAGTTGCTGTTAGAAGACCAAATCATCGCAAGCTCTACGCTGCTCATGGCAATGGCCTGCGATGACCATGACAGGCCGTTACAGCTGTGAAAGTCAATGAGTTACCAGTGCGTAACACAGTCTTGGATCATTTTAAGTATACCAATGCACCCGCTTCCGCCGTGGCTGACAGTCGTGCGTCCGTCCACAGACGCCTCCGTACAGGTGGACGCCGAGCCGGGCCAGGGGCGGCCGCTGCCGGACCTGGTGCGCAGCAGCCTAGCCGGCGAGGCTGGCGGCCGCCTGTCGGGCCGACAGGAGCCGACAGCGCGGCCCGACAGGCGCTGCCGCTGTCGGCCGGCCGGGTCGGCTGGGCCCCCCGGCGGGCCGCCGGCCGCGGGTCCCGGCGAGACCGACGACGAGAAGCACCGGCCGCGCGCCTACACGGACAGTGCGGCCGTGCGCAGCGTCTGCCACTGCCTGCGCCACAAGGTGCAGCAGGTGTCGGCCGAGTTCGAGGCGCTGCTGTTGGAGCGACTGGGCCAGCTGGAGGCCGCGCACGGCGGCCGCCCGGCCGGGCAGGACTCGGAGGCGGACGTGCTTCGACAGACGGGCGCGCTTCTCAGACAGATAGCCGACGACCTCCACGAAAAGCTGCGCAAGGTGAGCGACAACGCCGTCTCGCCGCTAATACTCTTAATAGCCTTATTACGGGAAAATAGCAACGTCAAGCTGATCAGAGCTAAACATGGCGTCAAACTAACCACATGCCCCCATTACTGTCTCTGATCTGGGTTTGTGGTGGCTTCATCTAATCGGTCCGCAAGCAGGAGGAGTAAGGATTATCCTGTCCTGAAAATCAATGGCGCGCGCCCTCGCTGCTTAGTATTCTCACGCGGAAACCCGAGCCGTTCCAACATTTGCCTAATTTAGAACGTCTCAGCCGTATTATCTGACTATGATGATGAAATTTGTGGAGTTATGTGAAAACCCCTCGAGCGAGGAAGCGAATAATTAGACGGAGCAGGGCCTGTTATTGACTCGGCGTGGCCTACCCGGGCATCTCTGTCGTGATATCAAAGCATAGCAGATGTAGTTATGAGTACAAGCCCAAAACTTTCCCAGCGCGGACCTGCCAGGAACAAGGCTGGCGGCTGTGTGGCGAGTTAATTTTCATCATCTGTTTTATAAGAAAACTTCTGAAGCGGAAAATGCGATAAAGAAACTTTGCCGGTCGCGAGTGATACTCGAGTGGCCTGTTCCGAGGTATTTCATCATCTTGGAATAGATAGTTAAGCACCGCGCTTGGCCACCATGCGACTGGGTACAGAATGTTTACGAATTCATCACTGGATTATATGGCTGATAGCAACGAATTAAATTTTATGTGATGAGTCAGCTAAATGAGCTGTTAAATAGCTTGAACTAGCAAGCGTCTTCTCCTTACTTCAGTCAACAGTCTCCACTTCTACCACTCCTCCTTTCTTAAGTATCTGCTTACTCCACGTAATCGTCACAGGCCACCCATCGGCACATGTATTTCTGACCGCTGCTGCAAGGTCAGGGCCCAGCGTGCGATTAAGCTGGCGCGGCGAGCAGCGCGGCATCCGCGACATTTACGGCGCGCACCTGCCACCCGGCCGGCCATTGGCGCGGCCCATTAGCCGCCGCGGCTGTCGGCGACAGTTTTTGTCGCGGCGCCGTGCTGATTACGAACGGCCGGGGGAAATCAATGGCGACAAACCTGTGCCGCGGCCGCCTCGGGCCGCACCGCGGCGTGTGACCCACTGACCCGGCGATTCTGGGGCGGACTCACCAGCTGGTGGCGCAGGGAGACTGACGTCCGTCTCGTTCACCACGATGTTCGGGCTGCTCCCTCCTCCCAGAGCAGCAGAGCGCCAGGAGTCGGTCGGCGCCACCGTCTGCCGATGCTGGACCGCGGGTGCCTCAGCGACGGAGGTGCTGACCCACGCTCTCCGCCGTTGCAGGACAAGGAGCCGGCAGACAGGCCGGACGCGCCGCTGGCCGCCGCTCTGGACCGGCTCACCAGCCACGTGACGCTCGACAGCTGCCTCTGGGCCGGCATCGCGCTCCACATCTGCGTCACGCTGGCGCAGAAGCTGCCGTAACGCGCGCCGGCGGAGGCCAGCGTCTTCACGTCTTTCAGATCGGAGCACGCCCTCTGCTTACCTGGACTCGAGGGCATTCCGGTTGTGCGGAGGGAGTTTGATATGAGTGAAGCTCTATGATGCGATCGACAGCTGCCCGTTTTTAGAGCAAGCTGCGCTCGTAACCTTGACCACGGTGTAAACTAACGCGGTTGGATTCGGCGTCCTTGGTGCGTCGTTTTGTCAATACCTCACCTGAAGAACTCGCACGCGAGAACTGCGAACTCGGCTACATTGTATTAGCGAGGCCGCAGGTATTTTCTGGGGCAGCTCAGTGTGGCCGCGAAAAAATATGGTTGTCAGCTATGTCTGCAGTGTTCGCTGTGCATTGTTTAGTTTTCATGACCTTTGGTAAGTGTGGTGACCCGCATCTCATCCCTAACATCAAAAGTAACGCTGCATTGCATGGAAGTGGTAGCCAGCTCCCTAGCGAGCGGTCATGCCTGAGCTGTACAACATTATGAGGGGGTGACGGCACATTATTTTTGTAAATAAGACGACGTAGCATGATTGAACCCTAATCTAGTCACCGCGCCTTCCGTCTCTAGTCCATCGCATTTCCGTGTGACGGCCATTGATCGTTGTAATGGAAGAGTGTGGGGAATGTGAAGCACGTGAACATCATAATCGCGGCGCATGTCCGCGTCCGACTCTGTCATGAACACTGGCGTAGCCGCAAATGTGTACGCAATTCAAAGCTGTTATGCTCATCCTTCAAAACTATAATTGCTCTGCATTGTGTTGATGTCATGCAAGGGCTGTCTTTCAAGACGAATCGATTCAAAGCCATAATACCCATCCTGCTGTACGATATCAAAATAAGTAACTTGCGATAAGTCATAATCATGCTGTGATTTGCACCAAAAGCGATAACGATCTCACTGCACAGCTGATATTGTAACAAGCTCTACACATTACTGTGATATGGTGTGCTGGAGATGACATAAATGACCATCGAGTCCAGCTCCCACCTTTGCTACTTCGCTGGATGGCCAGAGTGGTTGTTTCTCCTTCCGCCGCATCCCACGCGAGAATGTCTGTGAGTCTGTGACGAATGGTGCGGCGGAACTGTCTCACGCTGTCTTTCGGTGTACTAGTCCCGCATGGCGCCCGCGCGTGGCTGCGTACTCAAAGGCCAGTGAACTGACAGGCGGAACCTAGCCGGCGCTTCAAAATACAAAGCCGTGTAGATGTTAACGCCGTGTTTGCAGCCCACCAGATGCTCGGTCGAACGCTACAGGCATCGGACATTTCATGAGGACAGTCCATTTGATTGGCAGTCCAGTGCAGTCGCCTGCGAGGGCTATGAAAATGACAGTATGCGTGGATAGTGGTCAGACGGATCACCGTTCACGATACGGGGGGGAGGGGGAGGGGGAGGAGGGATGAGGTGGGGATGGGGTGGGGGTGAGGCCTGGGATACGCTGCAGACGGCTGCCGATCACGCGCCGCCGCGCCAATGATGCGAGGTCACTGAGCTGCGATCCAGACATCCCGCTGATGGTGCTGAGGTCGCAGCAGCAGACCGCAGCTCTCGCACGCGGCCTGACGGGCTTCCTGCGTGCAAACTGGATCAATAAGGCCGTCCTGGAGCGGCGGCGCCAGTCGAGTCGAGTCGCCGTCGGTCGCGCCGCCCGTCGCTAATGTCATTAACAGGCCTCCTTGTGTATTCAGGGCGGCCCGAGCACTCCGCCGACCGCGCTGGATGGCGAGGGAGATGGAGGGAGGCAGAAGGGAGGAGAGGGGTGAGAGGGGGAGGAAAAAGAGATGGGGAGGGATGGAGGGAGCGAGACAGGAAGAAGACACGACGTAAATAAGAGCTTGATGAAAGGGCCATGCGAGCAGATGAATCTAATAACGACGTAGGCAAGTTGGGATAGTGGTGCCAAGGGCAGCAATCAAATAAAAGGAAGACCACGTGTAGTTATGGTGTTCTGTATTGCCAACTGTGGCTAATACTACACGCTTTCTTGAAGCGCCCGCTCATTGTCGGCATATCTTGGTATGTGCACCCCTACGGTGCCCTACCTTGACCGGGCGGGTGTTCGGCGTCGCCGCCCGGTCCGGCGGGCTCTGCTTGGCGTCTGGCACCTCGCCGGTGACCTTCTCACCGCCTCGGGCGGCCAATGAGCACACGAGCCAGCAGCCAATGAGCAAATCTCCCGCCACCGCCGCGGTCGTGCCGACATATGCGGTAATTGGACCACGCATTGCCAAATGCTGTTGAGATAAAACCGAGAAAGAAGAAGAGAAAGTAGCAGATTGTGCATTGGCATAGACGTTACAAAGGAAGAAAATCGCCAGCTACTGACGATAAATTTCTGGCGTGATCCAGTTGAGTAAATGCCAACCATTACTAACATTTAAACATCTGCTGTACGCTACAAATAATGCTGCTTGGGACTTCCTACAACTGTGTGGCAAAACACAGGCTGTTGGTCCCTAGCTTCACACCATGAACAAAGTTTATACCCATGGAAACTAAGTACCCTAAAGGCGAGACCGAACAAACTCTGGAGCCAACACTTCGCCAGCTGTTGCTGTTATGCGAGTTGCAATCATGTTCACTGGACACCCTTGTATATTCGAAACGCACGCGATTCCGTCTCTCAGTCTGCGCAGTCATTTGATGCGGTTGTAGATTTTTATAACGCCATCAAAAGGCGACGCGGTGGATCCCCGCCCGTCTACATTAGCAACAATGGCACTTTCGAGATCTGTGGCCGCCTCTGGAGCAAGCCAAGCCGCCGTTTCGTGGCAAATAGTGCGATTCACATCAGACATATCACCGCGCCGTTTCATCAGGTACGGCTCGTTCGTTTTTACGACGATTGTCGGTCGCGCAGAGGCTGTTACTGACCACTTACTGGCTGGCGGGGCCCGCGCCGCCGGCCCATACGTATCTCTGGGGGCCATTTAGCAGCGGCCGGTCCAGATGCGCGCCGCAAATGTCTTCCTTTCGGGAGAGGCCGGCGCGGGCTAGATGGGGCGGAAGGGGCGGCCCGGGCGGCCCGCCGGGGCGGCGCCCGTGCCAACGCCGCCGGGCAGATCCATCATCGGCGGCGACTCCCGACAATGGCCGGTGTATTTATCCCTTCCGGTGCCGGCGAAGACGGCCGGCCGGCCGGACATCCTGTTTTCGCGGCGCCACTTCTCATCGGCCACTGGAGCGAGGCGGCCCCCCGCGAGAAGCTTTGTTACGAAACGCGAGACCTGCCCAGGGATCGCGTCCAAAAAGCTGTGTGAGACCCGATAGCGCGCAAATGGCGCCCGATGACCTTCGGAATGTAAAGGCGCTCGGACAAACGACGCTAAAAGTTCGTCTCTGCATTATGGATGACGTTCGTGTTGTCTGACCTTGGTCAATGTTTTCAAGGTATTCGATTTCCAAACTATCATTTGCGACGTATTTTCTGCAGTTCTTACGCCGGCCACAGTTTGCTCACAAACGAAAAAATGTCGATCGTATTTCATCTCGCCAAACATTGAAATTCAAAGAAGCACTGAAAGCATTACGGAAGACGGCGTACGGAAGGCCTGTGCGATGTAAATGCCGCCGAAAACGTTCGGGAAAGCTGAAGATAAATGCTCGATGGACGTGGGTTGAAAGGAGATGGGGCCGCGGCAGATAGCTCGGTAAAACTGAAGGATGGAAAGCAAAGAGTAGTATAATTCTGTCACTCTGTAAACAAGCATTTGCTGACAAACCACCTTGTGTTCATCCACCAAAGTCTTCCAGAATAATTCACCGGAAATAATGAGCGTATTGGATCGATGATGGGGGAGCATTAGCCAGCATCTCCATCCATCTCATTGGCATGTGATAAGCATTGACACTTGTTTCAGGCGCCGTGCTCTAATGAAGCAATTATTTTCACTACCACTCCTGAGTGACCTATGTAATGCAGGTTTATTGCTTCAAGCGCTTGGCCAGCGCTTTGACTTCAACATTAAAAATGGTTTATCCGTCCCGATAACTGAGTTGTTTCGAGTTACAGTACCTTCCCATCCGCCCACCCATGGTGGAGTGGGTTCAGGTCACTTTAGGCGCTTGCTTTTCGTCCTTGGCAGATGTGGCCTGCGGTCGGTGGCAGTGGCCGTGCTAAAAGTCAAGTGTCGTCAGAGAGAAGGGTGGACCATGCCGTTCATTGTGGCACGTGTAATTTTTGCCGTCAAATTTTGTCGTTGACCTTGAATTTCACTATCGGTTGGTAAAGGTCGGAGATCATACAACAAGCACTGCTTTGCATGAGCTCAGATCCCAGAAATCCATCCAGTCAAATAGGCCCGGATAAAATCTTTAAAAAAAAAGCTGTAAGCTTTAGGTATGCCAATCGATATGCTTTTATATTTATCTCTCACCTTCATCGTCATCTCTACAAATTATGCAGGCTATGTCAGGCAATCAACCATGCACTGATTGTCCAATGATGGCAGGCAAACAAGATCCTCACGGGTAGAAAAAGTAGGCTTTACACGGTCGATTAAATGCGTCGATGAAGTTCTAGGATTAGTCATCGGTAACATATGCCATGATTAAGCGTACAATATGTGGTAGGAGACACGGATTTTTTTATAAGTCTTGCGATTTAAAAGTCAGCTAACGCATTTCTTGAATAAGCAAAAAGCATCGCTCAAAGGCAGTATGCTTTACATGACATTTCATATAAGGTTACCTATCACATTGGTGTGCCTGACAAATCCACTCCATCTGCCACTGCACAACGTGTGTTCGTTCCCTCACTGCCCGATATTTAACAAAATCCGATCAGATCGACGGCCTGGCCATGAGCGACGCCTGCGTAGGCCGTGTGCCATCACTCGCACAAACCCGCAGGGGAGGGGGCGGCACGCGACGTTTCCCCGCCGCCTGTCGACTGGGTCAATGGGTGAGGCGACCGACATTTGCATACAAATGAGACGGATCGCACTCGCCCGGCGACGGCCGTAGCCACAAAGGATTCCGCCCCAACAGCGACCCGCTCCGTGGCACAATGCTAAACTGAATCTAAATTGGTTCTTTCGCAGAGCCACATCATTGTCGCAGGCGGGCCCTGATCGTGCAGATAGCGTCCGCGCGCGCGGAGGCTGTCCCGCCAGGGCCCGGCAGGCGGCGCCTTGGCGGCCGGCCGCGGTGGCGACACATGTCGGCGGCGTTTTTGTGCGGCGGCGATGACGGCGGGGCTATGCCAGACGTTAGCACCACGGGTCTCTGACAGGCGGGGGAGACGCCGGTCCGCCGCGGGCGGGAGCGCCGGCGGATCGCGCTGACGCTGCGGCTGATGACGCCCTGCCGGTGTGTGGATCGCGCTGGCGCTGCGGCTGGCGACGCCCTGCCGGTGTGTGCTGGGCACTGACGGCCGCTGACTGCTGCCGGCCGTTAATAAGCAGAGGCAAGTTATGACTACCCACGATAACGGTCGGTGAGCGCCTGGTGCACTAGCAGTGAGTTATGATAGCTTATGACCACTACCGATGAATCCCGGGTGTAGTTATGCCACCGCTCTCGACGGCCTCTGTTCTGGACGCTGGTCATGATTTTGACTTTCGCAAATCATGATACTTTCATTGCATCTCCCGGTGGCTTCTCGACTCGGCGCTTCTCGACCCTCTGGTATTACAGCACAACTCATTCATGTGTTGACGCTCACTCATTTGTATTCGGCATGCGAACAAATCCAGCCTCCTCTACACGGATCGGAATGTAAAGACTTCAGATGCGACCAAAATGTCTGTTCCCTCGGCGATATGGCTATCCAAACTCATTGATTCCGGTGCCGGGGGAGTTACGAGGCGGCCCCTCTGTCCCGGAGATCGTCCTCCGGTCCCGCGTGCCAGAGGAGCCGGGCCGCCTGAGCCAGCACCGCCGACCAACACGGCTCAGCCACCGGAAACGGCCCGCGTCCGTCTCATTCGTCGCGTCCAACAGCTTCATTAAATGCTGGCTGATAATTCAGGCGTGTGACGCACAGGATGTGGTCTTCAGAAGCGGCGGCAGCGAGCTCCGCTGTCTGGCCGAGATTACGGAACGGGCGGCGCCAATAGGCAGCTGGGTCTCCAAATTTGTGCAATGCTGTTATAACTCCGAATCGTTGTGTTGGTATCTTGTCTCTTTTGTATCGCAAGCCTACCTTGGTAATGACAGCTCAGCTAATTTTTCCTTATTTTATCGTTAAATAAAAGTCATGTAAGTCTTGACCGTTGCTTCGGCTATCATCATGCAAATGCAAGACGGCTACTAATTGACAATGCTTTGTCAGCCAACATGAGCCTCTCTGCTAACATATTTCCAGAAAGCCTTTTAACAATAGCACTTACCTTAATTTTGATACAGTATTAATATTATATTAGATACATCATACATCGTCAATTAACCAGACACATTCTTCATTTGACTTCAACACACCATGGAAGCTTCTATGGCTCGGTTTATTCACGCTAACTGCGCGTGCAGACGGCGGGTCGATGGCGAGATGTCCCTTAGTGGAGCATAAATCATTCCTCCATTATGAAGACAGATTGGATGGCGGCCGACAGCCCGGTGGCTTTATCGCAGACCAAAATACAGCCGACGGGCGCGTATCTGGCTCGGCCTGGCCAGCCAAATGGCAAAATGAAAAGCCCAAAAAGCGTCACTGCACAGAGGCTGGTGCGAGAGGTAGAGACGGGAGACGGGCAGCATGTGACGCTCCTGAGCGGGTCACGACTCAGGCCTGCAGGCCAGGACACTGTCTAGCAGCGTTGGGTGGCGCATGACCTGTTGGGCCCAGTCCACGGCAGTGGCGGGGCTGCGGCTCACCTCCGCAGCAGTGGCCGGATCCGGACCGGCTCCTTAGCGTAGGGGCCGGGTCACGGTCAATATTTTGGGGTCGTGATCAAAGCCTGTCGTGGTGGCCGGATTATGGCCAATGTCCGCGGTGGAGACCGGGTAGAGGGTGTGCAGTGGCGTCTGTGGTGAGCGAGGCGCCGTATATTTGACAATGGAGATAAAATCGCGGTGAATATATTCAATAGCGCACAGGCCGCGCCTTCCTTGTGCAGTGGCGAGCACGCCGCGCTCAATACCTACAGTGTGTTCGGTTGTCAGCTACGGACGCGACCAAGTCACTGTTTACATCTACGTTGATGGCAGGATCACGGGTTAACTCTGCGACGGCGACCGCTGCCGCCGTATGTCCACACTGGGCGCAGCGTCAATGCCAACAGCTATGGTGTGACCGGGCCACGGCTCAACGCCGCTCCCTTTACATTTTTCTCTTCAGTTTGATGGCCAAAACAAGGTTAACTGTACAGGTGTGACCGGGTCGTCCATCACCGCGGTTTTAGCCAAGTGTACTTACAGCAACGATCGACTGATGTCCTGTTTTCACGGTGTTGAGGGGATGGCGATCTATTTCTCTAGCAGTGACCGACGGCCGCTTCGCCAGTGGAGACTGACCCCGCTCTGCTGCACCGGTCGGGTCACGGGCCTCTTCCTGCAGGGGCCGGTCACCCCGCCCGCTCAGAGCCCGCGCCAGAAATTCGTGACGGCCCGGCTGAGTGTAAATTAGTCGGCCGGCTCGTGCGTTAGCACTGCAAACAGCCGTACAGCGCGGCAGCTCGCCGGAAGCATCGCGCGACAAAAGAACGGAAATTGGCAGTGGCGCGGTGCTGGCGAGTCGAGATTGAAACGCTGATTCAATGCAGCCGCCGCCGGCGTGCGGGAAATGGGAAAATGTTGACCTTTCTCGGCAGCGAAGACTTGGTAATCATTGCCAAGCGCACTGACGATTCCGCGTGTTGCATAACATCGGCTGCTTACTTTGCTTAACAAGCTGGTGCTGATGCGAGTGCTCATCCTGCACCGTCAGAGCCTGGGGTGCAGCGCGCAGGGAAACGTCAGCAGAGTGGGGAAGTCTGAGGAAGCCGACAAAAGCGCCTGAAATACACCCCATCTGCGGCGCGAAACACTATCCCGTTTCAGCGCATTTGGAACGAACAGCGACCGTGTCACTGCGCCCGAAGCGGCTCGTATGTCCACGCAATACTGGCGCATGGTCAGCCATGCGAACAGCTCGAGGACGCAGGCGGCTGGCTAGCACAAAGCCGCTGGTCTCTCAAGCGTATACACCGACACGAGCGAGCCGCGACGCATGCAGACGTCCGCACCGCGCACTTCCGGGCATGCAAGCGCTTCAACGCACTAAAGGTACCCGCCCCCTCTCCCGAGTCCGTGGAGAGAGGGACGGAAGTGGAGCGGGTGCTCACGCGCGCTGAAGGTACTCACCCGTCTTCCGAATCCGCGGAGAGGGCGGCGGAAGTGAGGCAAGTGCTCCCGCTCGCTGAAGGCACCCGCCCCTCTTCCGAATCCGCGGTGAGAGCGGCGGAAGTAGAACGGGTGCTCCCGCGCACTGAAGGCACCCGCCCCTCTTCCGAATCCGCGGAGAGAGCGGCGGACGTGAGCCAAGTGCTCTCGCGCGCTGAAGGCACCCACCCCTCTTCCGAATCTGCGGAGAGAGCGGCGGAAGTGAGGCAAGCGCTCCCGCTCGCTGAAGACACCCACCCCCTCTCCTGAGTTCGTGGAGAGAGCGGCGGGACTGGAGCGGGTGCTCAAGCGCGCTGAAAGCACCCGGCCCTCTCCCGAGTCCGTGGAGGGAGCGACGGGAGCGGAGCAGGCGCTCTAGCGCGCTGAAGGTACCCGCCCGGCCCCTGTTCCGAGTCGGCAGCGAGAGCAGCAGCGTGCGGCGGAAGCGGCGGCAGGATCTGAATGGTGCCGCGACGCCCTGACAGGTCTATTACTCCGGCTGCAGTGCCGGTCGGGCGCTGACAGCCGCAGACCGAGGCGGACGGAGCGCCCCGCACCAGTCTCGTAGCACAGCTAGCTCTGCAGGGAGGGCGACCCACCGCTGGAGCGAGCTCTAGCCTGGTGATGATGATTGGTGGAGAGTAGCGTGTGCCAGGTCGGTGCGCTTGTCCGCAGCCAGAAGTGTCACAGGGTTCCGGGATGGCCACACAGAATATACGTCGGGGTGGGCTGGCACCAGAGGAGATAAAACGGTGAGTGAGACATTCAATTTTCTACAGAGACGGAACGGTCTGCTGAGAAGTCTGAACGCAGCGTGACCCAGTCGGCACCACCCTCACCATCAGTAACTATCAGGGGGACGAGTAAAACTCGGCAAATGGGAAATACGAGTTCCGTGATGGAAAATCGATGGCGCCAAATGAGGGCGCTAGTTCAGCACAAAGTGCCCCACCTCACTGATCCTACCCACCAGAGACCAGAGCTTTGGCTTCCGTGGCGAAAGCGCGATCATTTTTAGCACACATGCCGATTATATCATCAAGCTAAAAGCGTCGTATGTATCAACACCATCAACGTTTAATACCTAATAATGATATCAATACTTATGATGTAAAACGCTACGGCGCTTAAGCGTCGCAGTGCGCCTCTGATGGCGCTGGATGCCGAGCTTAGCTGCTTATCTCTGAAATGATTTGTGTGGGGACCACTCTCCTCGCCTGGCCTCAGCTCGTTACTCCAGATTATACTGGCGAGCCTCTGTCGGAACTCGAGACTCTTCTCGGCGTGCCTCGTCGGCAGGGGTAATGAAGCCGGTCAGGGTCGGATGAAGTCAGAAATTATAAGCCGGTGGTGCTGCCGGGCTGGCGAGGCCATCGCGAGAAGATGCGGCGGGAAACGAGCTCACGGCACGGAATGTCGTTGGGGACGAGCTCACGGCACGGAATACCGTTGGTAAGGGGCTCACGGCACGGAATGCCGTTGGTCAGGGGCTCACGGCACGGAATGCTGTTGGTAAGGGGCTCACGGCACGAAATGCCGTTGAAAAGAGACCCACGACACGGATGAAAGAGCTCGGCATGAGATGAAGGGGTTCATGACACGGAATGTCGTCTCCTAGAAAACCATCTTCGAGATATATACTTGTGAGTGATTATCCGGTGGGGGATTCATGGTCCATCGTAAGATGTCGCTGCAGTAACGAGCTTGGCTATCCGCAACGACGAGCAAGACAGTTTTCAGGTTGACTGCAGAGATGAAGTCTGCTTGTAAGGACTCATGCCGTACACATTAATTCGTCGATAAGTCGCTCGCACAGACTTGTCATATGTGGCTTTAGAGTGTCAGAATGGAGTACCTTTGGAGCTCCGTCGTCTGTTTCTTCCTTCAGACACTGAGGCGTGGTCTGCTTTCTCGCATGCCTTTTGATTCGTGGAAACGTCACCGGAAACGTCACCGCGAATTTCAACCAATCCGCACCTGTCAAGCCGAGTCACGTGATGCCCAACACACGCAAGGCGTCTAGCCATTGTTGGAAGTGGCGACAGGAGTTTCCGATAATTCCACGTCGTAGGAGGAGCGACGCATCCCTCCTTGGGAATGGACCGAAGCTGCTCAGTGCGACGAGTGTCGGCTGTGAATGGTGACAAACACAAGAAAGCGCCCTTGTTCACACTCAGAACCACTGGTATCTGTAATGAAACCCGTGTAGGTACTAGGTAGTTTGAAAGCTGCCACCGATGTCACCCTGCATTTGACATTCCACAACGTCGTCGACTATGCCTGCTATTTATCCTTATTAGGACTGCATTACTTCACAAAAACAAACTCAAGTCTAGTCCATGAAGCTGAAGATAAGGTCTGTCTTATTCGTCTCAGTTTGTGACACCATCTTCTTTGCAGCACCTCCTGCCTGTCGTCATTGTCACCACTGCTGCTGCCGCCCACCGTTAACACAACAATGCCCGCCTCGTCTGCCCCGCCGTCAGTGCGTAATCTGCCAGCTAACGCCAGCAGTATTTTTTCATTTGTATGACAGTCGCCGCGCGTTTTGTGGCCGACGAAGTGCCTTCGAATGCGTGCTGGCACAGCCGCCATTTGGCTGAGATGGATCTGAATGGGCCGCCGCTGATTCCAGGCACGTGGAGGCCGTGTCAACTCAGGGCAGCGCGATGGAAGGCGACCAGCGGGCTCAGTCCGTGTCAACAGCGAGCGGCTCTGGTGCAGACTATGCGTGCGCCGTGTGAGGCGGTCAGCCTGGACGTCCCAGCGCTTTGTCAACGAGGAGTTATGCCGAAACTGTGTCACCAGTGACTTCATCTGTGTGACACAGTGACTCCATCTGTGTGACACAGCAGCTCGTTCGGTAAAGCCGGGCGCGAGCGACCGCTGCTTGCCGGCTTCGCGTTGATGGAGGCATCTCAGCGCACCTTAATTCAACAGCCCGTGGAATGCATATAAGATATGGAAATTCGGTAGCACCACAAACAGTTGTTGTTAAGTGAGGTCGATTAAGACAATCACCACACAGACATGCTAATTAACACCCTGTATCATGTGGTGTATCATCACGTGTTGTGATACATCATGAATCCACAGATGGCCACAGATTTTGCATCACTTTTGGCCGGTTGTCTATGAGGGAGAGTGTCAGTTGCGCAAGGATCCGGAAAAATGGCGAGTTTTATTCCCAGCAGCTGGGAAAACGCAAGAGGCAGTAATTGTACCACTGTCTTAGTCTCTCACGAAATTACTGTGCCAGCCAGATCAAATGTGAAGAGCTTATTGTTGCGTTTTAATCCCGTTTATGTGCCGCAAGACAAACGACAGGCGTGCCGGCCCGGCCGCGTGGAGCCTGTAAACCTCTCCCACGTGCGTCGTGGCGAAAATTAGCAGGATAATTAAAGGCTGAAGTAGCGCCCGAGGAGCCATTATCGCCGGGATTGGGGCCGGCTGGCGGCGGCGGCGGCCCTGCTGACTTGGCGGTTTTGCGGCGCGCGCGTCCTCGCGAGCGGACGTCCGCAGATGGATATTGCGGAGGAGCACAAAAGTCGGCCCGATGACGGCCGCCCACAATGGACCCGGCCGGCGAAATTGTGCCGCCACCAAATTGATTTTCCTTTTGAAAGCCCGCGCAGGAATGGTGGCTGACAACGACCGGTAGTGCAGGAGAGAGGACGGGAGCGGCTCTGAACGCGGGCTCGGGACAAGGAAGAAAAGGAGGGACTCGTCAGAAATCAGGAGGGGGACTGAGAGAGGTGACGAGAAGAAAGAGAGAGAGAGAGAGAGAGAGAGAGAGAGAGAGAGAGAGAGAGAGAGAGAGAGAGAGAGAGAGAGAGAGAGAGAGAGAGAGAGGGAGAGAGAGAGAGAGAGAGAGAGAGAGAGAGAGAGAGAGAGAGAGAGAGAGAGAGAGAGAGAGAGAGAGAGAGAGAGAGAGAGAGAGAGAGAGAGAGAGAGAGAGAGAGAGAGAGAGAGAGAGAGAGAGAGAGAGAGAGAGAGAGAGAGAGAGAGAGAGAGAGAGAGAGAGAGAGAGAGAGAGAGGGAGGGAGCCCCTGGCACGCCAGTGGACCACATCCCATTCTTCGTGCCGGGCGCGCGTTTGGCAGCTGCCAGATCGCGTCGTTCCGACATCGCCTGCGGCCAAATTCGATGTCGGCGCGGTAGCGTGGGGCCCATAAAGCTGCCTTCGATTCTATCAACGTGAACGACATCGTCGGCCGTTGGAGACTGTCCAAAACTGAAAGCAATAGACTATTAAGTGGGCGCACGCGCCACCGGCGACCTGACTCGCAGCGTGCGTGGAATGAGAGCGACCGACCGGGGCGGGGTGGGCGACCTTCTGGCTCCTGTCTGAGGAGGAGGGGAAGACTCCTGACCAGACCTCCTGGCTGAAGACGAGACTCTCAGCTCCCACCTTGGGGAGAGGAGTCTCTCAGCTCCCGTCTGGGAGAGGGGACGATTCCTGGCTTCAGTCTGAAGAGGAGGGAAGGCTTGCGACTTCCGGCTGGGAAGGAGGGGCCGGTCTCTGCTCCCGTTTGGGGTAACGATGTGGGAAGGGGAGGTGGCTCCGCCTGACATGTGGTCAAGGGAAGCAGCTCCTGGGCTCCTTCTGGGAGCACTCTAAATTTCCATTTTGGGCAAGTCTTTTCCCGTCGATTCTCAGTCGTGTGCAGAAGGCAGTGTTCCAGTCCTGATAATCTGTATCTGTCCTGGCCTACCGACTGGGGAGAGAGCACTCTGACATCTTGGCGAGCTGACGCGGCCTTTCGTTGGATAACGCACTGTGTTAAGCTACCCTCTGACAAGGGACGGCCTAAGGCAGGTTTGCATTCATGAGAAAAACTGGTCAAGGCCTCCATCCAGTATGCTGCCTAAATAGACAGCTTCATCTCAGACAGTTACCATATCGGAAGTATCACAGTAGATAACGCCAGGAGGTGGCATGTTGGAGGGCTGACGGGGGTGAGAGGACAGCTTACAATGTCTCTTTCTGTTCAATGGACTACTGCCAGGTCCTGAAGAGTGGGTCGTGGATTAAATGAAAAATGACGGAATGCCTTGCTATTGCCTCAAGAAAGCGGCTCCGCAAGCACCATGTGGTCATTGCACGGCCGATGCACCATTGCTCCCAAGTAGTAATTGTTCATCTGCTCCTGACGGCCCGGTGAGCTGCTGTGTTCCCAGCGTCATCCGCCGGCTATTCTGGGGACAGCGGCCGTCTTGCCGCGGCCTCGTTCGTGCCAGCTGGGCTAAAGGTAGCCGTGCTCGGCACACAGCAGCCACCATGCGCGGCCAAGTTCGTGCCAGCTGAGCCGCGGGCAGCCGTGCTCGGCACACAGCGACCACGGTACCACGCCTGTGTTCGTGCCAGCTGAGCCGAGGGCAGCCGTGCTCGGCACACAGCGGCCGGCCGGCCGGTCAATAAATCACTTGGTTACCGCGCGCGGCCGCGGTTAAACAGGGCGGCGAGCGGCCCCGGACCTCGAGCGTGAGCGGCGGGCGGCGGCAGGCCCACCTATTCCCCGATTGGCTATTGATTCACGGTCCCTCTCACACTGGATGTCGGCCAGCGCGGCCGAGCGGCCCTTAAGCGCGAGCCTCGTTTAATCAATCATCGCCGTCGGGCAGGGCGCGCGCGCCCACGGCAGAAGGATAATTGAACTGTTAGGAGATACATCAAAGAAACATCGCCGGAAAATTGAGAGTCTCAGAGTTAAAAGGTTTTAGATGGCACGGCTGCTGAGCAAGGTTCCGTGTGCTGCTCCAGCGATGGAGAGTCCGTAGGAAAAGATAAAAAAGGTCGAATAAGAAAACAGTGAAAAAGATGGACAGGGAAAAGGGAAAGAGGGGGAAGGGGTCGAAGGGCGAGAGCGAGGGCAAAATAAGCCACGAGGAAAACAGGAGTTTTCCGAAGTTGCTCAAGGATGTGCAAATTTTCTGGCACGAGCTAATGCAAACCGATGCAAGAAAACAAGCGTGTTTAGCTCAACATAAACATAACTGTAAGTTGCATATGGAAACATGATTTGATCTTATCACCGCCAC
>NW_023596136.1:11655009-11743350 GCF_011947565.3 Pollicipes pollicipes | reverse complement strand
AATTGGGAGCTCTCATCAGCGTTTTGTATCCACATGATGTTGCCCCTCCTAGATGAGCAATATCACCTGATTGCGACGCAAAAGTTCGAACACTGTCCTCAGAACTTCAGCTCAGATATCAAACAGCAAACGTATCTCTGACATGTGTAAGCATTTTGATGCATCCATTGACCAAGTCGGCATTGCGTGGCCAAGAGATGTCATGACAGGTCATGTTTATCCCTTATCCAAGACGAATGCGTCCACCACGGATATAAAAAGCATAGAGGGTTGCCTCACATTCACTACGAAATGAAATGAAAATAAGAGAAAAAGAAATAAGAAATGAAATAAAAATAACTAATATAAATAATATGATAATAGAAATAAAAGAAATAAAAAAGAAATGAAAATAAATGGATACGATTGATTGGCCTAGACTACCATCTAAACCAAAGATGAATGCGACAAATACGCTGTTTATACTTCAGAGCACATCACAAACGATTCGTTCCAACACCGGTTAATGCCAACGGGCAGATTATGTGTTTGGCTGAAATTTGGACCTTTTGATCGTGCTAGTAACCTTCCAGACTTCCAGCTAGCAACCTTCCAGACTTCCAGCTAGTAACCTTCCGGACTTCCAGCTAGTAACCTCCCAGACCAGATAGACTCAAATTGGCCTCAGCAGTGAAACTGCCATATATCCAACACGTGGATGCTGCATTAATGTACAAGCAATATCGGCCCAGGTAAATACTCACAGGTGTAATGAATCATGTCTACTTAATATAGGTGATTCACTCCTAGTTTTACCGCGTGCAGGTCATCCATTGTGGTTCGAACATGTTAAAACAAAGATAAAACGACTTAACACTGCATCTTGATTTCGCTATAACTGAGCTTAAGCTTATCTCGATCGCACTCGAAATCGAGCACAAATACTACCAGCGGTATGCAGTGATCAGTGATGGTGAGGGCGTACAAATCAGACATCTTATGCCAACTCCCTTGCCGCTGGAGTATCTCTAAAATGTGCTCTGTTATGCAAAGCAGCTGTCTACGAGTGATTGATGCATAAACTATCCTGGTTGCAAGGAACAAGACGAGAGTCGTCACAAACACTACACACCGCGACTGGCGCCGCCAGGCGCAGCCAAGGGGTCAGCTCAGTGCTTCCCGAGCGCGGCTGTAACGGTGCTCAAATGTCTCCTCTTAAAGAGGGGCATCGGAGCAGCTTTCAGGTTGCCTGGAAAATGTACCGGAAAGGGCAAACGTCTGTATGGAACTTCGAATACGGGCCAGACTTGACCATAACTACGGCTTGTTTCGGTTGACGATGCCCTGCTCTCGCCGCGCAAACAATGCTGAGTGTACAGCAGCCCTAACGCTGAGTGACTGTACATCAGTCCCGATGAGTGACCGCCGAGTGACCGTGCAGCAGCCATAACGCTGAGTGACTGTACAGCAGCCCTAACGCTGAGTGACAGTACAGCAGCCCCGATGATTGACCTCCGAGTGACCGTGCAGCAGCCATAACGCTAAATGACTGCACAGCAGTCCCGATGAGTGACCACCGAATGACCGCACACAGCAGCCACAATGCTGAATGACTGTACAACAGTCCCGATGAGTGACCACCGAGTGACCGTACACAGCAGCCACCATGCTGAATGACTGTACAGCAGTCCCGATGAGTGACCGCCGAGTAACCGTACAGCAGCCCTAGCGCTGAATGACTGTACAGCACCCCTAGCGCTGACTGTACAGCAGCCCCGATGAGTGACCGCTGAGTGACCGTACAGCAGCCCCGATGAGTGACAGGACGGCTAGTCCGGCGGTTTCCGTTATACAATAGTCACAGTACAGGAGCTTCCAAACGGCTTCAGCGGTTTACAGCCCCACTAAGGAACACGAAGAGTAAATCAAACGGCATCAAACGATCGATCAGTTTTGAAGGTGCGTGCGGCAGAGGCCCGCACTGCTGAAATCTTAAGAGAGGAGGTATGTTAAATCTATGAGTGCTGCGGACTCAATTAGAAGTAACATCCACTAGCACGTGTCAATGCCTCGTCTGCAGACGAACGCTTCTTGGCAGTGGCAGGGACGTCTTAGCAAACCCCGGGCCACTGCGACGGCACAGTCACCCGTCGACATGCTGGATGGTGTCCCGGATACCCACGGCAAAGCAAGGTCGTCATCCTCCCAACCAAATATCCCGGAAATCCCATCAGGCATCCGGTGCCGTGTCCACGCCATCCCTTCGAAAGCGAAAGTGATCATCAGGTGGGCCAGCTGGTCGGCGGCGGGGAACGAGGCCAGGGTGGCGTTGAAGGACCTACAGGATTCGTCTGCCTCGCTCCACGTGAGCGGTGAGGTGACCAGGCGGTAGCAGGCCCGGTCCAGCGCCAACCAGCCCTCGGGGCAGGGCCTGCCGAGGCCCCGGCAGCCAGTCGCCACCTCGCAGATGAAGTTATTCGTTTCATAGCGATGCTGCATATGCAGCGCCTCCGTGCGGTTCGTCTCCAAGTAGAGCCGGCCGGAGCCGTAGCCGACAACCAGCGACTGACCGAAGTCGAGTCGCGAGCCGTCGGAGCGGAGGAGTCGGACACTGCCGAGCTCTGACCGCCGGGCACGCACGCCAAGCCACTCCCGCCGGTCTGCCGGCCGGCCCACGGTCAGCACGAACCGCAGCTCATCCCCGCTCGAGAGGTCGACCAGGTCGCCGCAGTGGTAGTTCCGGCAGGCGGCACGTGCCTCGTCCCAGGTGAACCTCGTCGAACCCTGGCGCAGGTAGCATGATTCTCGGTACAGGATGAAGCCATTTTTGCAGGCGGCGGCGGACGGGACGCCTACCAATGTCCGCTTGTAGGTGATGCTGGCCGGGACCAAGGCTGAAACAGAAGAACGCCGGTCCGCCAGCATCAGCAGCGACAGGGCAGCGCTGGCGCGCCGTACGCATGTAAGCTTCATGTTCCTGTGCTGCCGGCGTCTGTGGTCGCTTTTGTGCATTCGTTTGGCTAGCTCTCGCGTTTCACACAAAATCGGTTTTGATATTCCACTTTTAGCCCGCTTTTTATGTTAGAACCATTTCAGATCAACAGAAGCATCTTGACAGATTGAGAGACCCTAGTCATGTCACCGTCTGGAAAGCTCGTAAAAGGTACAATCATCTTGACTGCATCTCAGTTCCTCAACAGTGGTCTTCTATGAAATACGACAAACTTGGAGCAAGCATTGGGCTACATACTAGGCTACAATATCATAGGTGAGGCACTCAGTCATAAACTGAGCCTAAAACGATTTGTAAATGCCGTTGTGCGATGTAAATATAATGTGCATATTATTCATAGTGGGCTGCACAAATCTAAGTTTGTTCGATCTCAGATCTCAGACCTCAGATCTATATGAAATGGCGAAATTTGTATAACTGGACGTGGCGTCTGAAAGCGGCCAGATAACACCATGTAATTAAGGTGGAATATAAGCATAACATGTAAGCTTTTAGAGAATACATCGTTTTTTGGACAAATAAAAATTTAATGGAGATGATTCAAGTGTCCTTTTTCTCACAGAACTCAGAGCCACGCAAACGCATACCACAAACACGCATAGCAGTAAATGCTAGTGTTTTCTGTTGCGTCATAGCAGGTGTGTGAACAAGTATGAAATAACTGCGACACAACATATGACTGCGTGCGTACGTGCGTGTGTGCGTACGTGTGTGCGTGTGTGTGTGCGTGTGCGTTTGCTTGTGCTCAACGACGCAAGTGTGTGAATGAATCAAAGCATGCATTACATTGAGCAGATGCAGCGCAAGCCAGCCTGCCAGAGTTTCTTTGAAGGGTGGCGTCACCTCTACACTGGAAGCCCGTAGTGCTATGGTGTAGCTGCAGGATAATCTCCCACAACTCGTTATTAAATCATGTTACACTAGTCCTCGGGATGTCTTCGCTTTTTGACAAATAGTGAAATAAGCTACTCGATGGCAGTGTTGGCATCAAGTGCATGGACAAAATTCAGCAGGAAATGCTCGCAGAGAGTTCAGTTTCCCTGCGCCTTTAATATAACTGTCACAAACCGAGTGCGATGTCCATTGTGATCTCACACACCTCGCCGTCTACAGGCATGTACTGTGGTGTGAGTCATGCGCCGTTTGCCAACGACGCAGTATGTGAGTGAATAAGCTTGCCGCGCGTGCTCATGCCACGTGGTGTCTACTTTTCCAAGCGTTAATTGCCATCAAAGTATATGGACAACTGATGCTTCAAAGTTCTCTTTATTTAAGGGCACACATTTATCATAAAGTTTTTTTCTCGCCCGACTGATAAAATGATCCCATTATTTTGACCAGTCCGAATGCATTAAGACGATCACATCCTAACATAGCTGCAGTCTCGCCCGACGAGGAGCGCCTGATATGCCCTCCCCGAGGTTATTATTTAATAACATGGTAATCACTAAGTGCATCAATTCCAAATTAGCTTGCTTTTGACAAATGTATCATTGCTATCAATTGTCAACATTTTTTAAAAACACATGGCGACCATAACCCACTCGTGGGACTACTGTAAGCTGGGGTGAATATGTATTTGAATTGACAGATCACTTATTGGCGCAGACTCAAATGCCGGACATTTCTAGAACTGAAACAAAGTTGAGAACTCACTCACACTTACATAAATCCTTTTTGCTTCTTAGTTCGTAAATGGTACCAGCAAGAACACGTCATCTCGCTTTCCGATATGATCAATTTAATGTCAGCATTGTGACCTGCAAAACAAATTTATTTGGGTGGCTTATACAACAAGCCAAGTTCTCGCCTTTTTCGACGCTCTGTCTGCCACCCCAGTTCGAAAGTTAATAGAGAAGCTGTCACCCCCCCCCCCCCCCCACCCACCCCCCTTGCCTCTTTGCCTCTTACCTCTTTGCCTCGTCTGGCGAGGACGTAAGATGGCTTAGTCGGGCGAGGCTTAGGCGCCAGAGAATTTTGACATTTATTCTTAGATATGTACCAGATTCATTGGCGTTGTGCTTCAACGCATAATTGACAAGCCATAACGAAACTCATTACTTTCAGTTTTCCATCAAGGGTCAAATTTGCATTCGTATCAGATCGGCTGTCGCCTTTCCGACAAAGCACTTGATCTCGGATAACCACTACAGTCGCCCACCAATGCCTTCAAAGTCCGCATTCATGTGCTGGAACATCCTGTTGTCGCTCTGGATATTTAGAACTGTCCGGCATTTTGCGGTATTATTGCCTTCCCTTAACATCATCGTCGGGCACGTTTTGCTGATTAGCCAAGTGCCTCTAGACCTAAGTATGTAACTGCACCGAGAGCAGTGACAGTAAATTTACACAGCTTGACAGTTGACCGAATCCAGACAGCGTTGAATGAGTGAAGCCCCATTGCTCTTGTGTTGGTAGCATTTGAGAGTCCGCTTTGCAAGAGGTAAAAAACCTAGGCCTGTCTCCCACAACATATAAATCGGTTGAGCCGTCTGCTTAACATGATTTGCGGCGAGATCTAAAATGAGTAGCTCGCTGCTTTTATGTTCAAGAACAGTCTACCTTTCGCAACCATGTGGAGAAATTGACCTGTACTTCCTTCATGTGAGGTAATAAGCCCATCTTGATACTAAAAACGAATGGCTTTTAAGGATTCATGATTTTTAGGCCGCTGGCACAGTCCAGAGACCATCAAGCAGCCTTCAAACTATGGCCGAGACGTCAGCAAGATGTTAAGTCTGAAGGAATCCGAAATATTGCACCGAACGGGTCGGTCCTATCCTCACTTCATAGCTCTGCTTGATCCATCATCAAATTTAGACCACCTGGCACTCACCCACAAAGATCTCTAAAGGCTAAGCACAAAAACACTTCTGAAATCAGCACCTTTATTTCACGTTTCAGGACATTTTTCATGGGCATATTGAAATATGCACACTTGAAGATATCAAGCGTGCATTAGAAGACACGGCTATTTAAAACAGCACTAGGTTTTATATTAGCCTCTCCTAATTAGCCAAACATGGCAAAGGTGTTAATGGGATGTATCAGGCAACCTGAATTTTGCTCCAAAAGCGACACTCTCTCGCTTCATTTGTGGCACGGTCTGCCAGGCAAGTGTAGTTTAGACCCACAAATCTCACAGGACATCAGACACTTGGTCTTGATACGCTGGGCGTATCGCCGAAAGTTACATATACCAATCCTGACATGGAATTTTTCGCATGCGCTGACACAACACAATATTTTCAAATGTGACCAATTTCCATTGTCTTTCATATATAAATAAAATTATTTTAACATTTGATCTGTCCCCATACTCAAGTCTGCAAAAGAAAATAAGCCAGTCGCAGATTCTGGTCAGGTCAGATTCTGCCCCGAATGGGACAACTAGGTCTTCTGCTTGGGGCAGGGGCAGGGGCAGACCAAGTGACCGGGAATTAGGCGAGTGGGTGGTCTCCAAGATTTTGGCTAAATATGACATTTTTCTAAACGCAAAATGCCAGTGCATACCAAAACGCAATACATTACAGCAGCGGTGGTTCGTCTGAATTGGAACTGAAGTTATAAGTGAGGACTTGTCGTTGAGACTGAACGTTTTATATAATATTTTCATATTTATGGGAAAAGTTGTGTTAAAAACCCTACATTGCGTGCACCTGAACTGAAAGTGAAACTTTTCAGAGGAATCAATGCAAATTTTCTTCACAATATGGAAGCAACTGAGACAGATATGAGGTACATGAAAAAAATATCGCGCACTTGTTTTAGCGTTACCGGCCTTGACGTTGTTCTGGTTTTCGTTAACTGTCCACTTCTCTTCGTGACCCCGCGGTCTTTTTCGCGGTCCACTATGACCGGTATCCTAAGCCGCTAACTGGCCCGACATGACGCGAGCTGCCCCAGATTATCACAACTGTCCCATTGCAGTGCATTTTCTCCCAAAAATTTTAAATACCTGCCCGAAACTTAGATTTTATCCTAGCCCTGCCTCAACGAGATCTCGCCGAGATCTGCCACGTTCTGGAGACAGGTTCATACTGATACATGCTGTTGGGACTCTACTATGAGGTGCAAATTGCAATGAATTGAATATCTTCTCATGATGCAAGAGCAAATGCTCAGAATCTAGATATGCTCAGTCTGATGCCCCACTTGCAACCATTCACCTTACGCATATTGTTGGACAGGCACCTATGCAAACATTGGCATACGTCATCCACATGCCCCAACAAAGGTTTGTGACGCACACAGACACTAACACACACACACACACTAATCACCCACCGAATGTTACATTCAAAGTAAGCTACGCTTACCAGCTCCTCACACCCCATCCGGATGACACGCGCCGGAACACCAACCCAGATTGTTGGCAATGATCAGACTTTATGGTGCATTTTAAGGCAAGCCGCGCCCTTCCGAAGATAATCAAAGTACGTACGGCGATGATAGCGACTTCATTCGGTGTATATCACCAGATCTGCAATATACTACTTTGCATTGATAACGAATACCTTTTAAGTTACGTTAAAAATTGAATTGCTTGTTTTCTCCAATAAATACAGCTGGCCGCAAACTATGCTTGACGGTAACATGGAGTCATATAAGCTTCGCATATGACTTCACGCCTTCACGCCTTCAGTGAGTATTCGAATTGTTCTACGCTGAGGACGCAGCGCAGAAAGGGCGAGGAGCGTATTAAAAAAGGTCTAAACTGTCAAGACATATTTTTTTCTTTCAGTGTTGTAATGCACGCATTTTCATCGCACTTAGCATTTTGTGAAACAAGTTTAATAGAACTTTGACGATGAGAGCGTTTCACTCTCTTTTCATGATGGGGAGGCGTTGATATGCGTCTCCAACACTCATGGGCAGTGTACGCTTTTTTGCCTCTGCGCTTCGACTCCGATTGTGGTACTATGTTTGTGGAACTTGTGACGAACCTGCAGTGTTTCTGCTCCAGGGCTGAAACGCATCGTGTGTCCCACTAACCGGTGCATGTCGCGGAGCTTGAACATGCATTGCGTCCCGCTCGATCCACCTGGCTTTGCGCCTTTCCTTGTCCCACTCGTCCAACCTGCTCCAGAGCGGCTATTTGTCCTGTGCTCCACTTGAGCCATGTGCTCCGGAGTCTTATCCACTTGTTCGTGAGACTGACCTACTCGCTCCCGGGCCCGTCCCACCAGATCCTGTCTCTGAGCCCGACCCACCTGGCTCTGCTGCCCCACCTGTTCGGAGGCCGCTGGTCCACCCGTTCCACCTACCACTGAGCCCGCTGACCCACCTGTTCCGGAGCCTGCTGACCCACCTGTTCCGGAGCCTGCTGAAACACCGGTCCCAGAACCAGCTGACCTACCTGTTCCGGAGCCCGGACCGTCTGCTCCCGAGCCGGACCCCTCCGCCACGTCCTCCCGCACCACGGGCGGGCAGGCCGACGCCATGCAGCGCCCGGTCTCGATGCTGAAGCTGAGGAACCAGCAGTTCGGCTGGCGCAGGCAGAGCCGCACGCAGTGCATCCGGGACCGGGCAATCCAGTGCCGGGCGCCGGAGGGCGACAGCGTCCCGGGCACGGCGCCCAGCAAGAACTGGTCAGCGGCGGCGCCGGTCAGCAGCAGCACGGCCAGCAGGGCGGCGCCCAGCGCCATCGTGTTGGTGCTGACGGCGGCCGGCTGCGCTATGCCCGGCGGCGCCCGTGGGGCCGCGGAAGTCATGCTGGGCACAACGCCGCGGTCAGGTCCGGTGATGAGAGGCATTTGGTCGGCCTCACGTTCGGCAAAGTGTTGTTGTTGTCCTGAATCACCAGCAATGACGCTACCGATACAGCTTCAAACAGTGTCACTGTTTAAGTTCAGAGATTAGAGGTTGACTGGCTTGGTACAAGATGGGTATAACTCACCGCAGCACATTCATGGGACCTGGTATACGACAGCTAGACCTGTTAAACTGGCTTTGCACGAGCCGTGAATAATTTTCCGCAGACTATTGAAGGGACGGACCTTACATACGACTGAACGGGCCGTGGAACAGACGGCGGTTCGATGTAGCGTGCCCCATCGTCATAACGTGTGACGCGGCTGCTTCCGCACGAACCTTCGCATGGTCTAAACATCTGCACGAGGGTCTTGACTTTGTGTATTCGGTTTAACGGGGCTGACGCGAAGCAAATCTTTGTCTCTGCGCCTGTGGGTTTTATTGGTGTGGCTAGAAATGTGCCAAGCCGCATCAGTTTTGACTGGTGGCTATTTGCACCGGTTGAAACGGGTGCTAAGTTTCTTTGCGACGCCACACCACTCGTCATACATACTCTACCGTTTTTAAAGGTCATGCCATGTCATCATGGACCTCGTAGATTCCCGCCGATTGCGTCATAGGTTGTTCGTTTCCTCACTGTTGGCTGATCGGTTAGTTATGGATGTAAGGTGTGATTCGTTTTCCTCCAACATTTTAACTCGCAACTGACGTCGACTTTCGCGGCTTCTGGTGAATTAGCTGCCCAAGTGTTCGGCTAATTAGAGCCAAAGTTGTGGTGCCGGACTGTCAAACTTTCTGACGAGCAGCAGAAGTTAATCCACTCTCTAGCTATGCTGTATCCAGGGCTCCAATGCCTGAGGAGACTCTGAGTGTTCCACAAATCCATTAACACTTCGTAAATAAAGCACCGCCGCATGACGACTGGCCAATCTTTTCTTTATTTCATACTAACTTGAATCACATCTATGCATATCGCATGCATACTGAAATAAAGTTGTCAGGTGTAGGTTCAATAACGTGACATATTTGCACTTGGTGTTTTACTTCAGCACCCATGTTTCTCTGACAGCATCTTGCGCACTCACCTTCACATTCACAATCTTAACCACAAGCCGTTTGCCAAATGCGGGACTGCGCACCAGCTACTATTCCGTTATCCCTGTTAAGCGCACTTACTCATGACGTTTACGCAACACACATGTGCTCTCTGCTACACAAAGCACGCAGGAACGCCTTCAATCACCATGCAAATTTACGTAAGGTGGGGGCATGGGATAGTCCAAAAAAGATTCGGCGTGCATTGCAGCGCAATAGCCGTGTATGATCGTGGCTATTCACAGGTCGCAAGACTTGTCTATGGAGGTTGCCCACAGCTTGTGGGCTTACATGAAATCTATTAACTTGTTGCCGCTCTCGCAGCTTGGGTGCATACATTGATAATGACGAACCTAAAATAAAGGAATATCTAGTGGCAATACAACGATGAAATTCTTGGCACTGGCAAGTGCTTGAAAGGACAACCCAGAGCATTCAACCGAAAATGAAAAAGAATACACGTCTGCTCGATCGGAGCGACTGATGAGTTAAAACAATGTTCTCGCGTCAGTTGTTGACGCATGTGTCTGGCATATTCGTACCAAACTTTGACATGTACTGCTGGCTTGTTTCCGTGCTAAAAGCATCACGACATACGCTATGATTGGACTGGTGTGTATGGTTCCTAATAAACGGCGTGCACGACAAACGCTCACGGTCATAGTTCTCTGCGTAAGTAGCTTTAACACGTGCCCGGGTGGCCGGCTGGATACCCTTAGCTCGGGTGGGGAAGGGCACTTTGAACCACCCCTGAGAGCTAAAAACTTAAGAAAGCTAGAGACACCAAATTTACAGGTTGTTTTGACCTGTACGTGAATTCTCTCAGTTCAAAGTTTCAGATTCTTAGGTCATGACCTTCGGGTCAAATAAGGTCAAACAAGGTCAAATTCCAAGTTGGTCTCCAAATTGCCCCCAAAGCCTAGATAACCGTTTCTATGCAAAAGGTCACACGTTCATTTAAAGTCAGTGGCCTTGTTTTACTTTTTAAAGGTTATGGTGGCCAAAATAATACAAGCTGCTCTGAGTTTTGCGCTTAAATAAGCGACAAAGATTACGCTAGGCATCATGTTCCAAAAAAGAATGTTGACCTGGGTGATTTTAGGTCCAATGACCTATTGTGACCTCTGAAAAGTCCATAGAAAATGTATAATTCGGTTCCCGCTATCAATAAATTTGAAATGAGCACCAAAAACTACCCCATACAGCAGGCCCTAGAGTAATAAAACAGGTTGGTTATGACCTTGGTCTAATCTTCACACCTGGTCTAAGGTCAAGGTAAGTTGATCATTCAACTGCTGTATTGCCTAAGAAGACATCTCAGAAATGTAGGGCCTTCGTCTAGCACTCCGTTGTTGCATCAGATTGGACGATTCCCTTGAAATTGACTTCGCTGAAATTATTGCCTGACTCTGACCTGCCATAGGCCAGCGAGCTTTTGAGGTACATTTGAATTTCTGGCGCCAGATGATTTGCTATTCAATTATCTATAGCTATACAGCATTTGGCGTGGCTACGCCGCGCCGTTCGGAAACTGTTCCGGAAAAACCTTCGGGGAGGTCAATTTGACCCCCTCTCCGAGCGCGTGTTAAGGCACGTCAAGTCGCAAGTGGTCTACACCCCAAAATGTAACATCATACCTCACTGGAAAGCCTACCCGCAGAATAAGTCACTTTTAAACGTGCCAAACCTTTTCGAGAAGGTCTGTAGGAGTGCTTGAGGCTATGGATAGTTGTGCGTACTTATAAGCAAACACCTTCAAATACGAAATGTGGGACCGACACAGCTGTAGGGAAGATTATTCCTGACATCTAGCCCTAACATTTTATAGTTTAACACACGCCAAGTGCTTTTTCAGAAAAGCCCTGTTCTTACCAAAAAGCTGCTTGTGCAGCTTTAAGTCAGCGGAAACACAAACACACACACACACACACACATAAATGTATATATATATATATATGTATATATATATATATATGTATATATATATATGTATATGTATATATATATATAGATATATTGGCAAACGACAATCATTTAATCGGCTGCTTGAGAAGAGAGAGAGAGAGCGAGAGAGAAGAGAGAAGAAGAGAGAGAGAGAGAGAGAGAGAGAGAGAGAAGAGAGAGAGAAGAGAGAGGAGAGAGAGAGAGAGAAGAACAGAGAGAGAAGAGAGAGAGGAGAGAGAGAGAGAGAGAGAGAGAGAGGAGAGAAGAGAGAGAGAGAGAGAGAGAGAGAGAAGAGAGAGAGAGAGAGAGAGAGAGAGAGAGAGAGAGAGAAGAGAGAGAGAGAGAGAGAGAGAGAGAAGAGAGGAGAAGAAGAGAGAGAGAAAGAGAGGAAGAGGAGAGAGAGAGAGAGAGAGAGAGAGAGAGAGAAGAGAGGAGAGAGAGAGAGAGAGAGAGAGAGAGAGGGAGAGAGAGAGAGAGAGAGAGAGAGAGAGAGAGAGAGAGAGAGAGAGAGAGGAGAGAGGAGAGAAGAGAGAGAGAGAGAGAAGAGAGAGAGATATATATATTATATATTATATAGATCTATATATATATATATATATATATATATATATATATATATATTGCAAACGACACATTCATTTAATACGGCTGCTAATGACATGCGCATTGGTGCAGCTGACACTGGCACAGTGTGGGGGTGACCCACAGATTTAGTGCATTTGAGGCGTGGCTGCAGGCAGACCACCATCTCGTCCCGGGAAAGCGGCCCGGGAGAGAGGCGCCGGCCGGTTTTGTTCTCCTATCGACCGCCTGGATGGTACTTAACATTTCTGGGATCCTTGTTAACTTTGCATCAAAAGCCCCAGCTTTCCTAATAGAAAGCAGCAGGAAACTCAGACATCTAACAAGCTCGCCTGGCGGCCAGGCACCAGCAAAGGCACAGAAGGTAGGAAAATAATGGTTGGGAGAGAGAAAGGGAGGTGCGGGGAGGGGTAGAGTGAGCAAGTGTAGCAGAGAATGGGAGGAAGGGAAAGGGATTCTATGGGTGAGATGAGGGTGCAGAGGAAAGGGAAAAATGCAAATATCTTGCGTAGATTTTTGAAGAAGGTATAACTATTGTCTCATATATGTTATGTGTGTGTGCGCATGTGTCTGCGACTTAAAGTAAAGCTAAGCAAAATTGATGAAGAAATAAGACTCACTATGTGGACAACGAGATAAGCAAAGTCTTGTAATAACATGTAGCTCATTTCGTCAGAAGTGTGACGCGATTCGGCGAGGTTCTGTTAACAACCTAAATGGAATAGCTTCTCAGCCTTGCTTCAGCGCGCAAACAGCGATAAAGGAAGCACGGAGAGGTCCCTGCTTCTGCCCCGATTCATTTTGTTGCTCGTAAAACAGAACACTAATTTGCAAATTTAGATACATGCTAGAGCGCCGCCTGAGACAGAACCATTTAATGTTGCTGTAAAATGAGCCCGGAGCCTACGTAAAACATTTTACGATTATTGTCGATGCTACTAAAAGCGGTTCTGCATTCAGAGATGGCGGAGCTTAAAACTGTTTCACAATTCACGACGCACATTCGGTAAATTCACCGCACGAACGGCGTCGGTGATGCCACAAAACGCAGGTTGCGGGGTACCAGGAGGTGCGGTATGCTTGGGAGCAGACCGCTCCTTCTATGAAATGTTTTGGTCCCAGAGAAGCGCAGCAAAATAAATCTCACGGCCAATTACCACACGACGATTTTTTTTGGCGCCAGCATTCAGTCCTTTCAGCCCTTCACCTAGGCGTGCCCCAATAATTAACAGTGGCGCCAGTGTTTGTTTATGCTGTTAAACACACATTAATAGCCACCGCATGCACCGTCTCCGTAGGTCATTTGGTACAGCGCCGGTCATTGGACCATTCTGTGGCGAATATCGGGCCCACGCCGATAAACCCCTCTGATTTCACTTGTCTCTGGCGGTTAGCTAGTAGTCAGCCAAGAGAGCACAACTGACGTGGTGTTGACGTGGTTCGCCGGACTAGAACTTTCGCAAGAGGGTGGTTGGGTCAGTGGCTTTGCAATACGCTATATTTAGCAAGAATTCTGATTCCATATCGAACATGACAACAAGTCCGTTGCGATATTCGTGGTAGCTGAGCCAGTGATGGGGCCTACCAAACCCGCGAGCCAGAGCATTCAGCCTGGTGGCGCGGCGTTGTCCATCTCCGCTGAACGCCATTCCGCTTTACAGCCGGCCAGCGTCAGCCCCGCCCAGGCCCTGCGCCAGTGACTGTCCTCGCCGCAGCGCGTCACGACCGTGTGATGCGCCGCCTCGCCGGCCTCCCGGGAGACCTGCGGCAGTGCCTTCCTCGCCGCAGCGCGTCACGACCGTGTGATGCGCCGCCTCGCCGGCCTCTCGGGGACCTGCGGCAGTGCCTGTCCTCGCCGCAGCGCGTCACGACCGTGTGATGCGCCTCCTCGCCGGCCTCCCGGGGGCCTGCAGTAGTGCCTGTCCTCGCCGCAGCGCGTCACGACCGTGTGATGCGCCGCCTCGCCGGCCTCTCGGGGACCTGCGGCAGTGATTAATCCGGCCGTAGCGCGGCCGGGACGCGCGGGCCGAGCACGCCCCGCCGTCGGTCGATCGTCAGTCGATGGCACGGCCCGGTACTCCCCGCGCCTTCCCGGTCACCGAGTCCCGACGCAGCCGTGACGTCACACGGCTGACTCGCCCCTGCCGCGTGACGCACCGACTTGTGTCAGTGTCAGTGGCCTGTGTCAACGCTTGTGTTGGTGTTAGTGTCACGTTGCTCCGCTGCAACACCCAGATGTGACAAGCCCTCGCTACCAATATTTCTCTTTGGCGCCATGCTGTTGTCACTAATGGCTTTGCGCACATCGAATATGAAATAACCTGACAACAGTCACATTCCATTTATCTGTAAGATATTATATGCGAAAAACGCCTGTGAACGATTTGCGTGGCAGGCTTGTTCATCGGAATATTCTAAAGCAGCTGTAATTTAATAATCACTGCGGCCGTCAACGTGACGACCATTCACGCCAAGTACAGGCGCACGAACAACAGGTCCTCGAACACAGCTTTGGCTTTTTAGATTCTGCAGGTCCGCGTTTTCGTTGTAAACGACATTGGAAAAATATGCAACATTCGTGTACCGGTTGGGAAACCGAGCAATCCCACCGAGCAAAGCTCAGGTCAATATCGTATTCAAAGACCAACCATGTGCAAGATTGACAAACGAGTTTCATTCAATAGCTGCGATAACCACCAACGAAATAGCCCCTCCCACACAAGTCGCCTGTGACACCACACGAATAAGAGTTTTTGTGGCATTCAGTGAGACCAAATGTAGCTACCCGTGCAGAGAATCGTGCCCAGACGCGACCAGGGCCACAATCGCTGAGGACTCGCCAGCGGCACTGACCGGTGCAGCCGACTGCGCGGCCAGCTCGCGTAACGCGCCACGGTCCACGCGCCAAACAGGCCCGCTTGTTCAGACGCGCCTGCTGATCAACAAAACTATGTGAATATGACCTTTGTGAATAAAGCGTGAATACGTCGTGAGGTAGTTAAAGCCGAACAAGGCCATGTAGGTCATGTGATGGTCACGTTCCACATATCGCCTGCAGTCATTACATTCAGTACCGACTTCCGAACACACGACCCACCTACACACGTCCCTGTCTTCAAGCCCAGCCAGGTCGACGGAAGACAGGGCCCGCACGTCAGGAGACCGAGGCTGACCTGAGCTGACGGTCCGAGGCCGTACGTGTGACGCAAACTGGATTAGCCGCCTGAAGGGGTGCAGTGCCGGCTGCCAGCGGCCGCTCACAACACACCGTCAGACTCCCTGTGGCAGAAGGAGACCAGTTTTTAGCTCAACCGTGAGGCGAACAGCAAAACTGGAAATGACGTCCAGGACGCCAATGATAACGCGCAGATGGAGCAGTTTGCCATCTGTGCTTCTGTGTAGAAGGCTTGGGTTGTATGGTGATGCATTATGTAAGCTTTGTTAACTGATCCACACGCCCCCTGCATGATGGTAAGTATGCTATTCACCCAACGTTCATTCTAATGTATCAGAACCTCATCCATGACTGCTATGGAACAAATACAATGCAGTTATCAGAATCACCCACCAGGCACTCAATCTCCGGTTTCTTGCTATTTCTTCCACTTTGTTATTCACAGGCGGCTTACTCGTCCGCTTTTCGATCTTACATAAACCGTCGTCTCTTAACCTCCCACACATTTACATGCCGTCGCGTCACCCATGCTACTCTTATTCACCCAAATTCACCCCGCCCCCTGATCATCCAAGCGTCACATTCTTGCAACCAAACATCAATTGGAGGCACGACGTTCCTTTTAACCATAGCCATAGCCCTCGTCCTTTCAACGACACATTTGGTCCAGAGCTCGCCGCAACATTCCATCCATGGCATCAGCTTCATGTACCTGAACTAGCTAGTAGGGGTGAACTAGTGTAACGACTGGCATTGGCAGTGCGAGATCCAAGGTTCAAATAAGCCTACGCCCGAGCAAATGGGTCAGATTGTTTGAAAACTCATTTCGAATGAACAAGTTCGAGCATCCCCCTGAATACATACAGTTACTAATAGGACAGACAGTTTTCCCATTCTGGAAATAATTTCATTTTCGGACAGCTTGAATCTTAGCAATAAATATCAGACAGCTCAGCATCAGCATCATCATGTGAATAATCCAAATACACATGCACCAAAATCACGGTTCCCTAGCCACGCGTTTCCATATTCCTCAGGGTTTGCATTCCATCACGCTGCAGTTCAATGCATGATGTGTCATCCTCTACGAACAGCTCTCAGGCAATGACCCACAGCCGTAGCCTTCCCGCCTGGCATCCAGTCCGCCCTCCATTTTGCGTTCGCCATCGCTGGGTGGAGCCGGGGGCTGCCCTTGCCGACCGTTGACCCCCTTCGCGCCGCCCGTGCCGGGCGCGCGTGGCAGCTCAGCCGGCGTGACCCCTGACGCAGAGGTCAACCGCCGGCGGCGGCGCCGCCCGCCCGGCCGCACCCCGGGGCGAACGCCGCCTTCCTGTCGATGACGTCACGGCGGGCCAGGCGTGTCCTGGCGATGTCCTCAGAAGCCGCGACAGATGCGGAGCGCCGGCGGCGCACGCGACGCGCCCTGCCAAGTCGCCACGTGCCGAGCGCGAAGGCTCAGAGTAGCGGAGGAGGCGGGCGGCGGCTCGGCCTCGCCGACCATCGACCAGCCGGGCCGCGCTGACCTGTCGCAGCTCGGAGAAACGGCCGGCCGGCCTCGGCCAGGTCAGCCACCCGCTTCCGCCACTGACACGCAACGGTGGGCAAGGATGGCGTTATCGGGACAATGGCGGAGGGGTTCGCTGAAAGTGCTCAGAAATTAAAGCTGGTACCGTGTTCAACCCCCCCCCCCCCCCTTCCTCCACCTCTCTCACTCTCTCTCTCCGCCTTCAGGTCATCTTTTATTACTTTAATCTCCGTTCCTCAGCTACCCTTCCTCTGCCTCCCCTCGTGCACCAATGCATTGGTACCTTGAACCATTGCAATGGTTCCAGGTTCTTTGCAGACGGCAGACCGAAACTGACATTGCGACTGCACCCTCTTTTCACACGGAGATGAAATCCAGACAACGTTTTCCTTTACGCCACATCAATGCGCGAGCAACACATTTGTAAGCCATGTACCTATTGTGTGCTCTAGGTGCATGTGAACTTGAACGTTGTTTCGGTTCAACGCGCACCTTACGTAGTGATGCTCAGCCCAAAGGCTGTCGAGCAGAAAGGGCTCAGCTCAAAACGAACGGAATCGGTAGGCGCGACCTATACACCAGAAGTGGAATCTGGCTTTTTTTTTGTTTTTTATGCCAGGCCGTTTTTGGATTCGTTTCCGTCCACCCTCCTTTCCAACGCAGTGCTGCCTTCGGGATATCTGTTTTGAGACGCATGTCCACATTTTTGCGAAACTTTATTTGCCGATAGCATCCCACTAAAAGAATATGACGGCCCATCAACATCGCACGAATGTCGTGTGGGACCGTCCACCACACCTGCACTATTGTCAAACGGGGATGCTCAACCTTAGCTGGTATTTTTTCAGCTTCAATCTCAAGGCTGCTGACCGAGGCGAAATTCAATCATTAATATGCTGGCAGGGTGTATCCAATATACCGTGCCAGGCCGTAAATAATATGATATATGGCGCCAGCAGACAATGCCGCGTGGCTCCAGCCACCAACCGCAGGGTAGTTTATATGTCCAGTCAACAGCCAATATCCTCGCTGCCTCGTGAATGCCAGGTCCCTCACAGCTGTACGGCACGGACGGCCTCCATGGCTGGTAATGCCGGCGGTATCCAACACACATCTAACTCAGCAGCCATTCGATATGACTACATTCGGGACGCAATGTTCCAGACAGATTGGCTGCCACCACTGCGCATTGCGATCCCTCTTGAAAAGAGTTGTGACTTGTGGAGAGACAACGACCCTAATGAATCATCAAACAAATGAACGAACAAACAGACCAGTACTCCGTCCGTATGCACATCCAGCTCCAATAAACTGCCGCCAGAGTGGCCGGCATACTGCACAACCTGCCTCAACGCGGCTGCAGCCGCCTGCCTGCACAGCACCAGACTGCCTCACCCGGCCACAGCAGCAGAGGCAGTCCCGGTACCCGGCGCCACACAGTCCCGTACCCGGCGGCCAACAGCAGCAGCGGCGTGGTAGCAGTCCCAGTAACCAGCAGCCCCCAGACAGCAGCAGCGGCAGTCCAGTCAACCAGCCCCGCTCACGCCGGGTACCGCACAGCAGCAGCGGCAGTCCCGGTACCCGGTGCCACAGCAGCAGCGGCAGTCCCAGTAACCAGCCCCGCAGCAGCGGCAGTCCCAGTACAAGAGTACCAGCCCCGCCAGCAGCGGCAGTCCCAGTAACCAGCCCCGCAGCAGCGGCAGTCCCAGTAACCAGCCCCGCAGAAGCGGCAGTCCCAGTACCCAGCCCCGCAGCAGCGACAGTCCCGGCCGCCGCCTCAGCGCCGTCGATACGCGCGCGCGTCCACGGCCGGCCCCGTAATGCCGGCGGCCGCTCTAATGGAGTGCCCGGCGGCTGCTGACGAAGTGTGGTGACCGGCGGCGCCGTCCGACGCACCGCTGGCGGCGGCGGCGGCGGCGGCGGCGGCGGGTAATATGGCCCGGAATGGTGCTCTGCTGAGGTGGTGACGCACGGCAGCGGCACTTACAGGCTAGAGGTGCTCATGGGCCGCGTGAGCCACGTTCCGGTTTGTCAGGACAACGGCTGGGTTTGAGAACGAAAACACATAGACTCTGCGTACGCTGGATGGTCAGCTGAACGAGCTTGGTTTCTTCTAAGAAATGTTGATGTGAATTGCTTTGGTACACATCGGTTGGGAGAAGAGTGGGATGGAGCAGTCAAGGGACCTGCAGCAAGCCGGGGACATTGTCAGTACCTTACAACACCGAGCATGACAGTTTTATCTGGCTATAAAACACAAACACCGGGCTTTAGAAGTACGGGCATATGGTACCCGGGAACTATCACGGTATGGGAAGTGGAAGCACATACAGATGACTGCGCAGAATGTACGGAACCGTGTTTTAGGGCTCTAAACAAAAACAGCGAACCCTTGAAATAATGATGATGCCAAGTAATAGTTTCAAGCAGTTCAACAGGCTGCAATACTTAATATAAGATCTAGTTTAAAGGTGACGGAAGGTAAAAAGGTAAAAGTTCTAATAAAAATGCCACAAAAGGTAAAATGGTGAATGTTCTAGTTTAAAGGTTACGAAGCTATTTTGGTTTTTAATGTCAACATCTACGCAACCGAACTTTTTCAGTCTGAAACCAACGTGTGTAGCTTCAAACACTGAAAAGCAATTATCCATTGCAATTTAACGCCTGCGCTCTTATTTTTAAGAGACTTTTCAAAAGCCATTGAAACATGCCTTGGACCAGCGAAGCCAGCTGACATTAGGCTTGTCAACGGGCCGGTGCGTTAGACTGTCAGAACTGTCCGCCGTGGTTCGGTCAGAGCCGGCAGCCTCAGTTGACACCCGGCCGGCAGCCTCAGTTGACACCCAGCCGGCGTTCCCCAGCTGACACCCGGTCGGCGCTCCCCGACTGACACCCGGCCGGCGGCCTCGACCGACACCCGGCCGGCGCTCTCCGGCACTTGTCATTCCACCGATGCGTCGCGATCCAATCGGCCCGGTTCGTCACCAGAAATTTAAGACAACACCCGTCAATAGAGGTCGCGTGCCGCGCCTGCTAACCGACCGCAGCCAGATGGGAGCCGGCTGGCCTGCTACGCGAGGTGACCCCGCCGATACCGGCAGGTCGCCGCACCATCGCGACCTTGATGATGCCTCGGGCACACCGTCAGGAGCAGAGACACGCTCGGCCAATGTCATCAGCAGCCGAACCGTGCTCCCTTGCCGCCAAGGGACTCGCTTTTGGCCTCGTGAACCGTACACCGAATTGTGCACGCTTGTTCATCGTCCTGCGACACTGGAGGCCATTAACGCTGTAGCCTGTCGCACCTGGGAACACTCGGCTCGTGCAAAATGTCTGACAGAAATCGTTTCCCTACTGAAATTACAGATGGAATTCGTGCACAACCTTCCACGACCAAACACCAGTGCAAGCGTATTGACGAAATACGTTTTGATCGTGCTTAAAGAACATATGTTTAAGTTTTCGGAGTGCTGTTGTATAATCCTAAAACCCAACTGCGTGAACGTACATTTACCAAGCAGCGGGCGCACACAAGACGATAGCTATGTGCTTGCAAACTGCCCCGCAGCAGGGCAGTCATCAGTAGTGCAGGCATCAGCGTGCTGCCCAATATCAATCCAACAAATTTATGCCGTCCATTTGCATAGCTAATTGAAAAACTTCAATCTGAATTTCAGATGAGTTTTGCTATTTGTAGGTTAGGTTTTAATTAACTTCCAGAGCTGAAAATGACGGAGACTCGAGCCCTCCGTTTACAGCATCATGACGTCACAGGCCGTCAGGGGATGCATGCGTCGAGAGACCCCCATTCTATGGCCCCATCCCGTGCTGTCGGCCATGAAAAGGCCTTAGGTCATGGTCCCAGGAGCACGGATGCAGCCTTGCACGCATATTCTCTTTGAAGTCGGCTCTCAGCACACAAGGGATCCGAGGAGCTTTATTTCCCATTTCTCGGCGGCAATGATGACATCGCTCGGCGCTCAGCGCTGACTGAAACACACACCACTGAAATAAATACCGCCGGTCGTTTCTCCGCTTTGTCTATATTTCACGCGGCTCGCGTCGCGGGAATCAGTAACCCGCGGCACGTGCTGTTTTTATGAAGGGCGCCGCCGGTCGGCTGCCGGCCGCTCTGGTTGGGATTTCCCGGCGGCCCGTCGCAAGGCTCCGAGCTGCCAATAGCCAGGTGGCCGGCCGGCGCCGCTGGACTCGGCGGCCATCGATCCCGCTTCCCGCACCACATCCCGACACAAGTTCCAGGGGATTCGGCTTACAGGCACGATCCTTCATCGGCTTAGACGGGGCCGCCGCTGCCTGAGAGCTCTTGTGTCGGAGGCGATGTTGGCCGGGATTAGGGCGGCCGGTGCAGGCGGCAATCGATGCCGCGGCCCTGGGGAGGCGGACGGCCGATGTATGCCCCCGCTGGGGACGCGGCTGGTCACGCAACACGCGCCGGATGAGATGAGCGCCGCTGATGGTGCCGAGAGCGGCCTGGTGTCGGGGAAGGCCGCCGCACGCCCGTGGCAGAGCGGCCTGATGTCGGAGGAAGGCCGCCGGGCGTCGGAGGCAGAGCGGCCTGATGTCGGGGAAGGCCGCCGCACGCCCGTGGCAGAGCGGCCTGATGTCGGAGGAAGGCCGCCGGGCGTCGGAGGCAGAGCGGCGGGATTCCTCCCGCCGCGCCGTGAAGCGGGGATGCGACGCCGGCGGTGCTGGACGAACAAGGGAAGCTTTATAAATGACGCCCTCTCTGTAAATTCCCAACGGAAATTTTGAGAGAGCTTGGATACATCAAGCATTTGATCTGCCAGCCCTACCACACCGCCCATTCATCTTCCAAGAGTGAAGACGCCTGGCAGGGTTTCCTTTTTGGCTAGTTTAGTGCAATTTTTAGTTTGCCAAGGAACTGCGTGCATTTGCTTCTATTACAGATGGTGTATATATTCGAGGACCAAGTACATCGTTCGCATTGCATCAATGCCCTGAATTTACGACTGGCTGGCCGAGCGAGCCGTGTTTCACTGCGAGGGGACGCCTTTTGAGAGGTGAGGACAGGTTAGATTGTGCCTCTATAGTCTCGGCCTGATGTGGTGGATGCGTCACGCAGATTCAGCTATGGCAGGACTCGTGGAGCCTTGTGGCAAGAATTAACTTGCTTGGATCGTTTTGTAAAGCATTTAGATTACCTAAATCACCCTGATAAAACCACCGTATGTGTGTTATCGCGCAATGGCAGCCTCCTTAACCACTATTCCCCGCCCATGAGCCAGCATTTCTCCATCTGCCCAGCATTCCGACGAAACGGCTCCGGGCGCGATGCTGGCGCGCCACGCGGACATCCTTACGGTCTGATGTGGACACGGATGACGTCTGGCGCAGTTGACGTGCCTCAGCCTACAGGCATGACCTGAATCGAGCAAGGTCGAGTCTGGGTACGAGCCCATGCCCCGGTGCTCGGAGTCCGGGTACCGGTCCCGGTTCATCACCTTGTGCATTACATGAGTCGGAATTCGAATCCAAATCTTAATCATTTCCAAGACTCGGGGATCTGAGTTCCCAGGGGCCGAATCAGAGTGTGCGTATGAGTCCTCGGGAGATGGAACCCGAGTACCAGTCCGAGTCCTTGGGAGATACAATCCGAGTCCCAGTCCGAGCCCTTGGTGACTGATCTGAGTCCGAGTCCCAGTCCGGGCCCTTGGTGATTGAATCCGAGTCCGAGCACGAGTCCGAGTACGAGTCCGAGCCCATGATGATTGAATCTGAGTCCGAGCACGAGTCCGAGTACCAGGCATGCAGTCTGGCGTCAGAAGGCACCAATTTCTTTCGGGATCCGGTTGGGCGAAAAAGTCCCGTAACACATTAATAATCGAAATAATCAAAGACGTAATGTTAACAGGGCTGTGAGCTTGCGCGCGGTCCAGGATAACTCACCTTAATCTAACTTGGCCTTGCTCGGTGAACAGTAATCGGGAAATACGGTGGCACAATGGCCAAATCACCTATGGAAAGCTATCTCGCTTACACTATGTATTCAAATAAATGCTGCGCTTCCTACTGCTCGCCAGTTGTTGAGACTTCGACGAAAATTAATCTTCGACGCGAAATGTACGCGCGAAGTGTCGCCTGAGTCCCAGACTTCCACAATGGGAGTCCCAGTCTGATTCACATTCGCTCAGGTGTCAGTCGGAGCTCAAGTCCCAGCTGATCGTTTTGCAAATAAGTAAATCTGAGTCCGAGTATGATCCATTTATGAAACAAATCAACGCACTTGAGTTCTAGTCGCAGAATGCTGCAGGTCGTGGACTCGAGTGCGAGTCCACCGCCGGACCCAGAACCGTAGCGTCAGTCGGAGAGCGGTGCCGTGCCCCAGTCTGATGCCGTTCACGGTATCACAGTCTGACGACGGCACCGCGTCACAGTCGAATGGCGGTACGTCACGGCCTGATGGCGGCTCCTTCACCAGCCAGGTAGCGGAGCGTTGCCCCAGCCTTCTGACGGTACAGTGTCACAGCTGGGTGACATCTCGGTACCTCGGTCTGGTGATGGAGCCCTGCCGCCCCCCCCCCCCCTGTTCAGACGGTAGTCCACTGCTCTCCTCTCCCCCCCTCCGCTCTGGTGGTGGTCCGCTGCCTCCGGGTCCTCACCGGTCTGGTGACGGTCCGCTGCCTCAGGTCCTACCGTTCGGATGGCAGTTTCATGTCACCCCCACCCCCCCCTCCTCCCCCGTTCTGATGGCAGTCCGCTGCCCTAGACCCCATCGGTCTGGTGACAGACCGCTGGCCCGCCCCGCCCCGTCCGCTGCCCTGGGCTCCACCGTTCTGGTAGCAGTCCGTTGCTCGGATCCCACCGCTCTGGTGGCGGTCTGCTTCCCGGGCCCCACCGCTCTGGTAGCGGTCCGCCGCCCGGTTCCCACCGCTCTGGTAGCAGTCCGCTGCTCGGTCCCACCGCTCTGGTAGCGGTCCGCTGCCCGGTTCCCACCACTCTGGTAGCGGTCCGCTGCTTGGTCCCACCGCTCTGGTAGCGGTCCGCTGCCCGGTTACCACCGCTCTGGTAGCAGTCCGCTGCTCGGATCCCACCGCTCTGGTGGCGGTCCGCTTTCCGGGCCCCACCGCTCTGGTGGCGGTCCGCTTCCCGGGCCCCACCGCTCTGGTAGCGGTCCGCTGCCAGGGTCCCATTGCTCTGGTGGCGACCCGCTGCCCGGGCCCCATCGCTCTGGTAGCGGTCCGCTGCCCGGTTCCCACCGCTCTGGTAGCGGTCCGCTGCTCGGTCCCACCGCTCTGGTAGCGGTCCGCTGCCCGGTTCCCACCGCTCTGGTAGCGGTCCGCTGCTCGGTCCCACCGCTCTGGTAGCGATCCGCTGCCTTGGGCTCCACCATTCCGTGGTGCTGTGCTGTGGTCAACCCGCCTCCCGACAGCTTTATCCTCTCCCACCGTCCGCGAATTCGTCCGGCTTCCACCCGTGCTGCGCCAGATAGCGTATTTCATACAACATTTGAGAAATATAATAGCTGCAGTCTATGAAACTGGAAACAGCTGCATACAGAGTGTTCATTTGGGGCGACTGTCCTGCGGGCGCCACGGCCAGCGTTTTTACATCTGCATGTAAATGGCGGCACTGAATGCTCCATAGCGTGGAGGCACTGGGCCATTCGAAAAGGTCGAGTCAGGTACTGTGTTCCAGCGGAGACGTTTGAAAACGCTTTGTCGAATTCAGATGCGGAAGCTGAAAAGAAAATGCATTGTAAAATGGAAGGCGCGAAGCACCACAATGGCTCTCCTGCTATTGGCAGAATCTGTAAGCGTGGAGCCGGAGAATCTGGGGCAGCGCTGCTTGAGGCCTTTCGAGTGGCAAAAAGCGTTGTGCGATGCATTTAACAGATGTAAGTTATTTATGTTAATAACAAACCGACTTGTGGATGATAACAAACTTGCGCTTGATCTGAAAGCTCCGTGAACCGACCCGGCAACCCAAAATATTGCGGGCTGCATAATTTCAGTGTGTACCCAGTGATGGCTCGGCCCAGGCATACAATGCTTGAGGTGGTGCGACGGAAAGTTTACAGCATTTACAACACTGACAGCGAAGCTTGCGCTCCGACCGTTCATTGAAGGAGATTGGCAAACGCAGTACGGCGCGTCACGACCCTCCGCAGCATGCGTTACGACGCCGTCCCGGCAAGGCTGCTTTGTCCGAGTTGCTTTGACCTATCGATCGCCATCCACGGCACCGGTAGCAGCATTTCGGCCGTCCCCCTACCCCCACCCCAGGGAATTACTTGCGTTCCACTCCGTTCTCATCTAAGGAAAAAGTCCACCTCGATGGCGGAGTTGGTCGATGCGCGTGCCAGGGTAGGTGCGGAGGTTCATGGTTCAACCCTGACTTCTGTAAGTTTTTCCTCGACCGGCTCCTGCCCAGGAGCTGGCGGCTACTGAGGAGTGATTGCTCTGCCGCGGGATTAGTGCTGTACCAGCCAGTGCCCGCCGCGGCGGGTACACGGGCATGATCCGCCTCTGAAGAGACCCCCGGGTCCGGTGGCATTCTCTGAGGGCTCGTCCTCGCTTCATGTCACCGGAGCTGTCCTCTGATTCATTGGAACGGAGGAATCCGAATAGCCCTCCGCGTGTGCACATGCGTAACCAGTGAAGGCTGAGAGCAGGCGTGTGGTGGTGGTGGTGGTGATTTGGTGTTTAGGGCGCGTCGGCGTCGGGGTCATTTTGCACCCACAGCAAGCGTGTTGTAAAGACTGTCCCGCGAGGGTGACGAAAAACTGAAATCTTTGTCATGCGCATCGTATGCACATACCAACAGAGAGAGAGAGAGAGAGAGAGAGAGAGAGAGAGAGAGAGAGAGAGAGAGAGAGAGAGAGAGAGAGAGAGAGAGAGAGAGAGAGAGAGAGAGAGAGAGAGAGAGAGAGAGAGAGAGAGAGAGAGAGAGAGAGAGAGAGAGAGATATATATATATATATATATACTATATATATATATATATATATATATATATATATATATATATATCTATCTCTCTCTCTCTCTCTCTCTCTCTCTCTCTCTCTCTCTCTCTCTCTCTCTCTCTCTCTCTCTCTCTCTCTCTCTCTCTCTCTCTCTCTCTCTCTCTCTCTCTCTCTCTCTCTCTCTCTCTCTCTCTCTCTATATATATATATATGTACAATTTGTATCAGCAGAGTCATTGAGTGCGTCTAAGAAGAAAAGCCCTGGAGGCACACTGAAATCATTTTAAAAAGGTAAAACTGTGTTAGGAAACGATATACTTGAAAAGACTATTACACATTTGTATCAAGGTTTGAATTGAAATTCGAACAATTTTGAAGATCATTCAATGCAGCTCGCAGCACTGCCCTCCTTAAGCCCTAAAACTGAAGTTTTCAACCTTCACATCCGCGAAGATGCGCAGACTATTTCGGGAGACTATTTGCAAATCAATGAGGCATGTATCACGCCATGTGCACGTCATACAGATCTTGCAATTTCATCGGCTATGCAACGATCAACGCCAATGCAAATAAAATTGTCGAATCGTTCATATCTGGCGTTTATAAGCACAATTTCCAGATGTACTGAAAGTCAATTGGCTCTCAGTCAATGTTGTGCAAGGTACGATGAAGCAATCTAACAATGACGCATTGAGTAGCATATTTACTAAATGGGGTGATTGTGTTGTCTACAACAGTTTTTTACCATTTGAAAAACATACAATTGTTATAAGCAAGCTTTTTCCATCATCTCTGATACCTTATTCATATCTTCAAATGTGCGACATTGCCTTCAAAGACGTTCTCTGCGGACAGGCGTGTCGGTTCTGGGTGAGACGCTTTATTATTGACCATCTCTCGGGATCCGTCCTTCGCTGGCAAAGGCGCGCCTCTTGCCATTGTCAATCCAGGGACGTACCCCGGACATACCCTCTGTTGAGCTTATCTCTTGCCCCTGTCCTCCTAGGTCCGTCTGTCTCAGGTCTGCCACCTGATGAATCCACCCCTCGCTGATGACCGTTCCCCGCCCTCTGTCCTCCGTGGTCCGTCTGCCCCGGGTAGTGCACCCCCCGCTGATGATCACCGCTCGCCGACTGTCCTCCATGGTCCGTCTGCCCCGGGTAGTCCACCCCTCGCTGGTGATCATCGCTCATCGACTGTCCTCCGTGGTCCGTCTGTCCCGGGTAGTGCACCCCCCGCTGATGATCACCGCTCGCCGACTGTCCTCCGTGGTCCGTCTGTCCCGGGTAGTCCACCCCTCGTTGATGACCATCGCTCGCCCCCTGTCCTCCGTGGTCCGTCTGTCCCGGGTAGTGCACCCCCCGCTGATGATCACCGCTCGCCGACTGTCCTCCGTGGTCCGTCTGCCCTGGTAGTCCACCCGTCGCTGATGATCATCGCTCATCGACTGTCATGCGCAGATCACGCCCTCTCCAGTGCCAGTAGTGCCCAAGTCATCGGCGTAAGATAAGAAGAGCTCTCATTGGTGGAACCGACTCTTCACATGATACTCTTCTTCCCCGTATTTTCTGTCTCCGCTGAGTGGGAAAATACTAGCTGCAAGAGAATATTCCGTATTCGAAACCGCAACTAGCAGGACTAATCGTCAGTAAATGTTAACCCAGCCCTAAGGCATCCTAGGAGGCCGGGGCGAGGGCGCGGGACCTCTTCGGATTAAAAATGAAGAAGATTACGTCTAAAGCTTTTGGACATTATTTTTGTTCAGAAACGGTCCACTGCTGTTTGTTCAAAATTCCTGTCGGTCGGTGGTAACCCTATTCTTCCCAAATGACGCCGCTTCGCCACGCCTCACGCCGTCTGCTGTGGTAGCAACGACCACTCTGGAGCTGACACCCCACCGCTGACGTCCACGGAGATGGTTCATTCTTTCCCTAACCATCGCCATCGCTGCTGAGCGTGCGTGCTGTGACCTCTGGTGGTGCCGTCGCCTACAGTAGTCGTGCCAGGTAATCACTGCACCACCGTTCCGCCACTATGGCGCCACCGCCCCGTCCTGCCACCATCGCACTACCGCCCCGTCCCGCCACCATCGCACCATTGCTCCGTCCCACCACCATCGCACCACCGCCCGTCCCACCACCATCACACCACCGTTACCACTGCACCACCGCCCCGTCCCACCACCGCTACCACTGCTCCACCACTCCGTCCCGCCACCGCTGCACCGGCGCCCCTCCGCCGGCCAAGAGCGACGCCGGCTTGCACGGAGTCGGGCGGGCGGGCCGAGTTACGCCCGCTTTACGGCTGCCAACCGGTCCCCGGGCGCACATCACGTCGGCGCCGGCCGAGATACGGCCGCGTTATGAGAGCATGTGTGAAAAGCCGCCGACAGCGCGCCTCCGAATCAATCGGGCGGGGCGGACGCAACAGCCGAGCCTCCCGACCGGAAGGCGCGCCGAGCCGAGACCGACGGGCTTTTATCATATTATCTCGCGCTCGGGCGTCACGTTCAGCGGGGGGGGGGGGGAGGGGGGGAAGCTACCGGCATACGCCGAGAGCAGGACGGGCAGGGAGGTCAGGTCTCAGCACGTGTGCCAGAGGAGCGGGTGCCGTCTGGGGGCGAGCGGCTGTCGAACAGCCTCACTTGTCCGTTGTCTCCACACCGACAGCAGTGGGCCAATTTTGTTCACGGACGTCGAAGGTGAACATGTGGCCAGGTGGGCCCGATGGTGAACAGCACACGCATAGTGTGGACAGTTCGTGTTCTTGATCTGTGATTTACCCATGCACATTCGAATTTGCGGTCATCAACGTTGTTTGTGTATTGGTGGCAGATAATGGGCAATACATTCACGATGGCAAAGCACTTGGACGATGACACCGACACGTCCATATTTTTTAATATTTATATTAAGTGGATATGTGGAAATGGTTCAGGTGTTCCATAACAAGCCTTCAATCATTGAGTTGAAATATCCCATTTAGTTCCAGCATTAGCGGGCTGCGGACTTCGCTGGTAAGTTGACCAACTGCGTGAGCAAATGCACCGAAAGTGTGCATTGGACCCATGCCAGGGCAATGTTAACAAACTTAGTAGTGCCATCAAGGGTTACCAGGTCGTGAGTCGGTTACAAGATGGACAAAAACATGAGCGAATAAATCTGAGAGGCGTGTTGGATGCAAGCTAGACAACACGGACCACTAAATCGCATCTGACGAGGTTACCAGACAACGATGACATCAAAGAACCCTCATTGCATGGCGCATAACACAGATGAACATTGCTAAACAACAAGGTATTACAATAAATGAGCTCCCATGACCATTCACGATTCCCTCTCTAAATGTTGACATAGGCCAGCTGACAGCGCTGAGCTCCGCCATTAAGCTAGAATCAGCGAGATATGCAGCTGTGTGGGTTGATCACTATGGCGCCTGGACGCGGAACACAGAAATCTAGAGCATTCTTTTCAAAGATCGATCCGTGAAATGAAATGGAAAAGCAGTAGCAACGAATGTTCTCCCAAACTTTGGGGGGGAGGAGTGCAGACTGTTTGGGTACTTTATTCCATTCAACCCCCATAGGACCAATGTAAGACTTTCAGATGGTCGGGGCTCAGCACTCGGAACCCTCGGTCCCCGCACACACCTGTTAAGTGCACTTCCGTCAATATGCCTATGTGCATGGAATAAGACACAGACACCGGATATGGCCAGGCTAAAATAGCATCTTCAGCACGGGACTACATGTGTCATGAGAGACATTGTGCGCTTATCCACAGGCACATCGTGCGAGGTGATGAAACAGCACGATCGGAGAACGAGCTGGGCAGTAGGGAACTAGCAAGAAGCTGAGGAATAATATAGCCTGATACTTGATGTCGTCTTGAGGCAGTAGCTAAAGCAGTAGCTCGCAGCCTTTACTGCAAGTGCCTCAACATTATCGATCCTATTGAACTACTCATTTTCCTTCAAATGGCTTCCTAATCTTAATCAAATTTAATTTATCAGAATTGGATGAGCTAAATCAACAAATGACCAAGCCAATCATTTCGGTACCATCCTGTCCTGTCCTGACTGATTCAGTCCAGCTCTATTTTGTAAGCTACTCTTTTCCATTCATTTCCTTCCATAGTTGCAGCCATCTCAAGTCCCTGTCCTGTCTATTTTCTGTCTATTCTGTCCTGCACGATCATATTCATCCTGTCTCCCTCCTGGTACGGCCCTGCCCGGTCTAGACTGGATCAGTCCTGACCTTTTCGTCTCCGCCTCAGGTCCGATGGGGCTCGGGCAGTACTGGTTCAGTCTGTTTTAGATTAGTCCCGCCCAACGGATGAAAAAACTGCCGTCCTATCTAGTGATACTCGTTTTGCCCACCATTTGCATACTTGACTCAATGTCGTTCCAAGCCGCATCGGTAGAGCAATCTATTTTGCCTTTTACCTATGTTGATGTTCCCCCTTCTAAAGTTTAATCTTTCGTGCATTCGCTTCAGCTTTTAACCCCCCCCCCCCGACATTTTCTTCTCAGTTATTACAATTCTCCTTTATGAATGTAAGGCCTTGTTATGTCACTCAAAGGAAGAACAACTGCAATGTCAACTGTAGCATTTGGAGAACCAAAGCTATTATCACACGACTATTTTAAAACACATAAGGGGAAAAGTCGATGCAAAAATGTCAAAATGCCGTTTGATAAACCCAACTGGCATGGTTTTAATAACTCATAGATACGACTGTAGTAATAGCCTTTTCCTCGTCAAAAAACCAGGAGAATGGGGATATCAAAGCGCTGATATTTCGGCGACATGAATCTATTGGAACGAATGGCAGAAGTAGATATGTTCCATTTACTTTTTGCATGTAAACAATTTACTTCTGCTATTCATTCTGATAAAGGCACGTTGCCGAAATATAAACGCATCTATATCTCCATTGTCTCAGTTTTTCTACAAGGAATAAGGCTATCTCTTCCATTTTCTCTGTGGGCATAACGCTCCTCACAAATGCACTTAACGACCTACGTAGTTTTAAGGACTCATGCATGACAATGTGAACACGAGCCGTGCAACATTTTGCATCATTCAGTAGACTACACGCTACGGTTACATCCGTGGCGTTATTGTGGTTCATGATTGACCGGAGCCAATGGTCAATTTGCGATTGTGAGGCAGGGTAAACAAGAACCGTCAGAATGCTGTGTCCGCCGCGGGAATAGGCCCGCTGGGGCCGGGCTGCCACCGTGGTGAGCACGGTCTCGACCGGCGAGGCTGGCGGCATCTGTACGGCGTCGGCCTGTGGCGCCGCCTGGACACGTCAGAGCCCACTAAGGGTCAGCGGACTGCTCAGTTGGTGGCGCCATCTGCGCGGCGTCGCCCCGTGACGCCACCCGAAGGGCACCTGGGCGTCGCAACGGCTTCACGCCTCCGCCCAGGCGGCCCGACAGCAGGTCAATAACGGAGAATAGCGAGTAGCCCAGCAGGAGTCCGAGGTTTCCGCCAACGTCGGAAAGCAGGTCGTCCAGCGTGTAGGCGCGCCGCTCCGTCAGCACCTCCTTCTTCAGAGCGAATGTCATCTTAACCGAGACGGCGCCGCGGTGGACCCTGCTGAACCTCTCGACGGCCACCTCCGGCCACAGCATGGTGCAAGAGAGCGGGCAGTTGTGGTCCAGCAGGAACCGCCTCTCACGCCAGGCGGCCGAGAAGTTGGCCAGCTGCTGCTCGGTGCGGCAGGCGGCTGGCCGTGAAAAGTTTCCGTCCACTTGCAGGGTCTCTGGGACGCAGCCAGCTATGGCGGCCGTCTGGAGCACTCGGTGGCGTTGCATGCACTGCGACAGAGTTTCGAGAGTCGGACAAGTGGGCAACACAGCAACAGCTCTGGCAACGTAACTCGCTACGGCAGGCACCCAGCATCCTGACCCAGCATGGCAACAGCGACAGTCCTGCATCACCCCAGAGCTCTGCCCACAACGACATGACAACATGACAACATGACATTTGACCGATCTGACCCCCATTCGCAGGTAAAACAGTACAACAATCTGAGCCACACCACGGCAGTTGTCCAATGTCCTCAACATAACAGAAAAAAACACGTCATGCATGATGCTGCGATTGGTGCCGATGATGGGTGTGGTGAAGGCCCAGGCAAAATGAACGTTGATGTCAACTATTTTGAAGTTTTCTGACTATACTGGGCCGACCAATTGCGCTTTAAGCTGATTTCAGAGCCATTAATCGCAATGGCATACAATTTTAAGTAACAAGCGCCACAATGTCTTAACACGCTCTCGGATGAGGGTAAAATTGACCCCTCCGAAGGTTTTCCAGAATGGTTTTCAAACGGCGCGGCACAGCCGTACCTCAGTCTTGTATAGGTATAGACAATTATATAGTAGATTGTTTGGCATTAAAGATTTACACGTACTTTGCAAGGTCGCTGACCTACGGCAGGTCAAGGTCAAGCCATGGATTTTGTGAAGTCAATTTTTAGGGAATCGTTCAATCTGGTGCGACAAAGGAGTGTTAAACGAGACCATGAACCTCTGAGATGCTTTCTTAGCCAACGCAACAATTGAATGAACAACTTTCTCTGACCTTAGATCAGTTTTGAAGGTCAGACCAAGGCCAAAGCCAGTCTGTTTTATTACTCTTGCGCTTGCTGTACGGGGTGGTTTCTTGTGCTCATTTCGAATCTATTGGTAACAGAAACCGCATTATGCATCCTCCATGCTCTTCTCAAAGGTCAGAATAGGCAAATGACCTAAAATGGCCCAGATCAACATTCCGTTTTGAGAAGCATAATGCCTATCGTAATCTTTGTCGCTTATCAAATGCAAAACTGAAAGCAGTCTTGTATGATTCTGGTCACTGCTGACTTCGAAAGGCAAAATAAGTCACTGACCTTAAATGATCATGTGACCTTTGGCTTAGAACAGGTATCTAGGTTCTGAGGCACTTCGGAGACCAGCTTGGATATTGAACTTGTCTGACCTTATATGACGCAAAGGTCATGACCCAGGAACCTCAAACTTTGACATGACTCCATGTACAAGCCAACGCACCCAGTAAATTTGGTGTCTCTAGCTCTCATAGTTCTTGAAATCTCAGCGGGGTCAAAATGGCCCACCACCCGAGCGACAGGTATTCAACCGGCCTACCCGGGCGTGCGTTTAAGGGAGAGATCCACAGTTATGTTAAATGCTGAACTGAAATAGCCATATTGACGGCCATTCAGTGTAGTTCACAGCCCTGTCTTTATCAAGACCTGAATGTCTCTAGTTTCTGAGCTACACGCCCGCGTAGATGGGAACATTGTTTTGGTGAGAATATTTCAGGGTCATCTTGGCATTCATGACATAATAATAACATAACTGAAATCCTGTCATGCCATAGGCCCATGTGGCGATCAAGGCCAAGAAAAACATAATGGTAGAGTCGCTCATATTCAGCGTTCGTAAGCACGATTTCCAGGTGCAACTGTCATCCTCAGACATCTTGCTATCTAGAGCAGTCTTTTCCACTTAAAGGTATATCAACGGTTATAAGCGAGATTGTTTCATCATATCTGATGTATACTTCAATGTTTTTAAAGGTAAAAAAATCCCTATAAGCACTGTCGTGGTATTTTTGAAAGTTTTTGTTTTTCGCCAGACGCTTTGCACTGACGGCTGCAATGTTTGTTATGAAAGTCGCATATACGACGAGCTAAACTTCCGGGACGGACTGCGGCTTAAATGCGTGCCGTCCGATGCTGGTGTCGGCCACAGTGCGGGCGAGAGAGACACATTGTGCCGTCCGTTACTGGTGCCGGCCACGGTGCGGGCGAGAGGGACACATCGTACCGTCCGTTACTGGTGTTGGCCACGGTGCGGGCGAGAGGGACACATTGTGCCGTCCGTTACTGGTGCCGGCCACGGTGCGGGCGAGAGGGGACACATTGTGCCGTCCGTTACTGGTGTCGGCCTCAGTGCGGGCGAGAGGGGACACATTGTGCCGTCCGTTACTGGTGCCGGCCACGGTGCGGGCGAGAGGGGACACATTGTGCCGTCCGTTACTGGTGCCGGCCACAGTGCGGGCGAGAGGGACACATCGCACCGTCCGTTACTAGTGTTGGCCACGGTGCGGGCAAGAGGGGACACATTGTGCCGTCCGTTACTGGTGCCGGCCATGGTGCGGGCGAGAGGGGACACATTGTGCCGTCCGTTACTGGTGCCGGCCACGGTGCGGGCGAGAGGGGACACATTGTGCCGTCCGTTACTGGTGCCGGCCACAGTGCGGGCGAGAGGGACACATCGCACCGTCCGTTACTAGTGTTGGCCACGGTGCGGGCGGGAGGGGACACATTGTGGTGTTTAGCAGGGAAACGCAAGGACCAAACAAGTCAAATGATAAAAAAGTGCAGCAAAGCTTATAGCATTATAAAGACTGCGTCCTACATGCATAGAAATGTTGAGTGACGAAAGCATCGAATCTTATAAAAGAGGACTAACCAAGACGCACTGTACATGAATGAGAAGCGTATAAATGTTACACGGTTGGAGTTAATTTAGGTGGACGTCAGCGGCCCAACTTTCTACAGGGGAGACATGCAGCAAGGGAGACATTACAGCAAAGGAAAGATAGCCAAGTAACATTCGTTTGATTTTCTGATTGCGTGAGCAGCGTTACACGAACTAATGTATCCGAGTGGCCCATGATGTACAGCAGTTCACAAATCTTAACGGTAATGCTCCACGTTTGTAAACAGTTTTGAAATGAAATAGCCATCTTGAAGACCATTTGGTGCAGCTTACAGCCCTGCCTTTCTTAAGACCTGAGCCCCCTAGTTTCTGAGCTACACCACCCTGAAGATGTGCAGACTATTACGTGTAGATTATTTCAATGTCACTCAGGCATCCATGACGCCAAAATAACGCCATCGAAATCCTGACATTCCAGTAACCATGCAGCGACCAAGGCCCCCCCCCCTCCCAAATGTCTTCATCGAGCTGCTCATATTTGGTTCTCATGAGCACAATTTCCAATACAACGGCCGTTAAGTAACTCTCAATCAATGTTTTGCACGTTACGATGACGTAACCAAGCACTGACGCGTTGATAAGCGTGTTTACAAACATAGAAGTTGCGTTGTCTGGGGCAGTCATTTTTATTTCAAACTATACCAATAGTTAGAGTTAAGTTATTTCATCATACTATATGCTACCCTCAGTATCTTCGAATTAGAAAATTCTCTGAACTGAGATCCGCTTGATATTGTTGAGACACAAGTCAATGCTACGTGGCTGGTAGCAGCGCTCCCGGCGCCTGCAGCGTCGTCTCTCCGCGCAGCAAAGCAAGAGAGGACCGCTTGTGTGAAGAGCTTCATCTATAGCGCTACACGTCTGCGTCTGGGTGTGTGCTGATTTGTTTTAGCCGGACTCGAAGCACAGAGTCTGCAACGTGAAATTTGCATATACGACGGTTCGACATCCTCCGTCACCCATAAACCCCTGCCTGCCCGGTGCCGGTGTCGGTCAGAGCGTGCGCGAAAAGGGCGAGCGGGGGGGGGGGGGGGGGGGGGCGTGGTCCGGCACTTAGCAGGTGACGCGTCGCCTTCCGCATACGCAGAACACATGTTATGTGCAAATGCCAGGCTGTGAAAAAGACATCTCGAGCAACAATAAATATAGCGTCACCACACGGAGAGGGCTGCCACTGAAAGGGCAGGCAGTGGAAGCCTATTACCATACAAGTGGCAGGCCGTACTCCTCGTAATTTCTCCTCACGCTTAGCATACATGGCCATGGCCAGTTTAATGAAGTTAAAGATCATTGAACTAAAATAAGGCATAATCTGTACGAAGAAACTGAGTTACCTTCAAAGCGAGAGTATGGGATGCAGTTCACGGATATAAAACCATTGACAAATGCGCTCTCATTACTTTGTTTTTTTCGAAACGCGCGTCAAATCAGAAGCTCTTTTTGTAGCGCCTTAAAATTTTCCGAACATCTAAACCTTTGTACAAGAGACAATTTTCTCTGGATAATGCTGACACAGTAAGAGACGGCTCAAAAATAAATGCATGGTGTGGTAACCAAAAACTTGCGTTTTTGTCGTGGAAAGTGTAACCAAAAATAAATCAAACTGTTTAACTGCATGATGAATCGATTTTCCTGCCATGCTGAAAGCTCGCCATTAATTTGATTTTTTGCGTCTAGTCCATGACGAACGGCATTTTTGAATTCGCCCATGAATATATTGTCACGCTAGTTTGCTAATAACTTTGCCACGCTGTGCAACCCTGACTTGCGACTCAACATTTTGTGACTGGAACGGTGCTTTACCGCCGTTAACGGCGGACCCTCCACGCGCAGTGCTCGGAGGCGCTTGGAGCTTCCAACACCACACCAGATATGTATTATTCCAGTAAACGATATTTAGCGCGCTGAAACTGAACATCAGGACGAGTACGCCTGCTAAGCTTATGGAGGTATGATATTTAAGTGCATTCATGTCCTGCAATGCTTGCGATAGCTTTAACAGCTTGCAATGACTTGTAGCTCAATTTCCCCGTGTATGCATGTTTCCCCGTGTAATTTCCCCGTATAATCTGCATGATTATGAACACGACTTTTATCATCTTGCTCCTGACCAATGTTTGCTGTTGCCTTTTGGAGGTAAAAGTCGATTGGTTGGTTACAGTTGTTCGACAAGCACTCCTGCTCTTATAATGCCCGCCCCATGTTTTCACTTGCTGAGGTGAATTAATATGTACCATATTTACCTCTGTGAAGCCAAAGTCCCTGTACTCCTGGCATGGTTCGCGAGGACGGCTCATTTTTCTTTCTTCTTTAACCGTTACAATGGCATTAATTCTTGAGTCTTGCTTCGAGACCTCAAATGATCCAGCAATATTTGCTCCATACATGTTAATCTTCTTATGACGCCCCGGGGAATGTACGTACACAGTGTACATGACCCTGGAACTGATCTTCAGGCCCCCTCGTTTTCTCAGCTTCAGGATCCAAATGTGCCACGGGCCTTGTCGAGGTGGCAGTCTCTTCAGCCTGAAGCAGTAACCGTTCTGGCCGTCGTTGCGTTTCCACACCTTGGTGACCCAGCGCACGGCAGTGGTCACATTGTGGCCGGTGCGGCCGGGGGTGCAGTCAGCTGATCCCAGCCGGCAGCCCTGGATCACCTGGCGCACCCCGAACATGCTGCGCAAGAATTGCCGCTCGGTGTCGGTGCCGCGGCGAGCGCGGCGTCCCGCCCTGTCGGCCAGTAGGTAGGTGCAAACGGAAACAACGGGCCACTCGCTGGGCGCATGGTGTACGGCCGTAGACACCTCAAACGCACGGTACCTGCGTACCTTCAGCAAGCAGAGGTGCAACAACAGAGCCACGGCGGCCACCTTCAGCAGAAGCAAGATCCTGCGCACGCAACGGATTTCCTGACACCGGAAAATGGCCTCAGGAGTGCCGGGTACCTCTGGGTGTACCTCAGAGCGGAGCTGGTGGTGGGACGTGATGCACGAGAGCAGCTCCCGCCCGTCGGCAAGTGGAGGGAGCAGCGTTTGGGGCCGGCCACGTAGTGCTGTGTGCAGCTCCAGGATCCCACTCCGGTGTCCGCGGCTTCAACTCACTGTGCCTGTTTTTTAGGCTCTACCTCTTATATGGGGGCAGCCTTGATGGAGGATACGAGGCAAACGTTTCCCCATTGTGAAGTTTTGGAGGGCGCGGCGTGTTTTCAGGGTTGTGTGCACAGGAGGAAAGCGTGCAAATGTTTTCTTGTTAGGGTATTCTGCGCATCGATCAGACCCCACTATTTAAAAAGACAGGTGCTTAAATAGATGAGTGCAATGAATCACAGTTTAACGTTTGACACCAAAGAGATGACTAGATACCTCCAAGCGCGAGGGGCTATAGACAGTAAACTTACTCAAGGTGATGCTTACCTACGACCTTTCATGAAAGTATTGCGCGGCGACCAAAGGCTTACTTGCCATTGCCAACCCACACCAGGTGTTAGACGTATACGTTCTGGTGTAACACACTTAACATCCATTTTTACTGGACCCTTCATGACACACTTCATAGTATATGACGACCATGGCTGACCAGGCCAATGCATCATGCTTGTTGTTGACTTTATTGATTGGTTTATTTGACCATTGGTAATTGATGGGCAGCGGTGTGAGCCTAAGTGTAATTGAAGCCAACAATGAAAACGAATGGAATCACCAAATTAAGTGTGACAAACAGCATGCAAATGAAACACAGAGGTATGGCATGCTTTTTAAAAGGCACATCATATCACACACATAAAACGAGCCTAACATGGATTGAACCTCACGAAAATGACATAACCGAGAAATAAATTAACTTGCGCTTAAATCGATTCGCAAGATACAAATCCATGGCAAAAGACTAAGTTTGTCTAATACAAGGTAGGCTCTATGTCAGTAAGGGCTGAGTCACGACTATGTGAGCTCCAATTGGTGCTTCAGCTCACGGTTACGGTCACGGTCCGCTCTGTGTCAGTCAGTACTGTGTCACGACTATGTGAACTCCAATTGGTTCTTCAATTCACGGTTACTTAATCTATTCACGGCTTCAGCTACCACGAAATGCAAAGTGAATGAACAGTCCATACTTGGCTGGCACATGCAAAGTTCTAATGGGTGTCTTTTCAGGCAGTCAAACATTTGTAGCTTCTGCTGGAAGCTCTAAGTTTTTATTCCAGATGCATTTTTGCTGGAAGTGCGCATGCAGCCTCAAATTATCATTTAAAAAATAACTGTGTGATATCGGCCCATTTGCGCGGTCGACTGGTTGGCTTCTGATGTCAAAGGAAAAACTCATGAACACGTTCACTTCAAATTCATTCCAATTTAAATCTGTAATAAAACAGTAACTTCTGGGATAGCGAAACAGTGCGACTCAGCGAGTTCGTCAAACAATGACTTCCAGCATTAGCGTGCCTAAAGATATTTGGTATGTAGTATTGCTCTCGCTCTCGCCCCCACCTCCCTTCTCTCTCTCTCTCTCTCTCTCTCTCTCTCTCTCTTCTCTCTCTCTCTCTCTCTCTCTCTCTCTCTCTCTCTCTCTCTCTCTCTCTCTCTCTCTCTCTCTCTCTCTCTCTCTCTCTCTCTCTCTCTCTCTCTCTCTCTCTCTCTCTCTCTCTCTCTCTCTCTCTCTCTCTCTCTCTCTCTCTCTCTCTCTCTCTCTCTCTCTCTCTCTCTCTCTCTCTCTTCTCCCCCCCCTCTCTCTCTCTCTCTATGAAAGGCCGAGACCTTAAAAAAATTAGTGCTCTCTTAGAAGCATATCACATCATTCTCTGAGAAGCACCGTGCAGGATGGTGATTTGGCCGAACTTACAGGGCATGCTTTGGCCAAGTCGTGACAGCTTCATGAAAGTCGTATCAACTCAAAGCCACTTTTGTTATGAACAATGTCCACCAAAGCTCGAAGATAATATTTTTTCGCAACCTTTTCTTCACAGTATCCAGAAATGTAAGCCAGTCCAAATTCATTGAGATTGTCGATTACAGCTGCCAGAGCGTGGCATGTACAAAACCAGACAATATTCCCGCAGCATGCGTTTAGTGTGTGTATGCTAAATGTGAGTGCTCACTTACCCACAAATCACATGGAATGAGAATATCAAAGCCTATTGACATGCTACTTGATGTGTTCCCAAATGCGGACTCCTAATCTCGCGCACCATCACCTCATCCGTCCCAAAAGCGCGGCCAATGGCTTCATACTGGATGAAAGGTATCACTCTTTGTCATATTTACCTCTGTGAAGCCGAACTCCCCATATTTCCGACAGGGCTCGGAGGGCCGGTCTATCTTCCGTTCCTCCTTTGCTGTGACAACGGCATTGATCCTTCTATCCGCCGCTGAAACCTGTATGGTTGCGGAGGCCGTTGCTCCGTACTTGTTCTTCTTCTGAGGGTGTCCCGCGGAATGCAGATATAAAGCGTACAGCCACCTGGATGGGTCCATTCCGCCGCCTCGTTTGCTCAGCTTCAGGATCCAGTTGTGCCACGGGCCTTGTCGAGGTGGCAGTCTCTTCAGCCTGAAGCAGTAGCGGTCCCGGCCGTCGCTGCGTTTCCACACCTTGGTGACCCAGCGCACGGCAGTGGTCACGTTGTGGCCGGTGCGGCCGGGGGTGCAGTCAGCTGATCCCAGCCGGCAGCCCTGGATCACCTGGCGCACCCCGAACATGCTGCGCAAGAATTGCCGCTCGGTATCGGTGGCGCGGCGAGTGCGGCGTCCCGCCCTGTCGGCCAGTAGGTAGGTGCAAACGGAAACAACGGGCCACTCGCTGGGCGCATGGTGTACGGCCGTAGACACCTCAAACGCCCGGTACTTGCGTACCTTCAGAAGGCAAAGGTACAGGAACAGAGCCACGGCGGCCACCTTCAGCAGGAGCAAGATCCCGCGCGCGCAGCGGACTTTCTGACGCCGGAGCATGGCCTCAGGAGTGCCGGGTACCTCTGGGTGTACCTCAGAGCGGAGCTGGTGGTGGGACGTGATGCACGGGAGCAGCTCCCGCCCGTCGGCAAGTGGAGGGAGCAGCGCTTGGGGCCGGCCACGTAGTGCTGTGCGCAGCCCCAGGATCCCACTCCGGTGTCCACGGCTTCACCTCACTGTGCCTGTGTTTATAGATTCTGCCTCTTATATGGCAACAGCTGCCATAATGTCCGCATACCGAAACATGCAGGCATTGTGGAGTTTTAGTGACCCAGGCACGTTCTCTGGTTGGACATGTACCGGACGAAAGTGTTTAAACTTACCGTAATGTTGTGCTGCTTGAATAAAACAGCTAACCCAAGCCGCTTAATGGATTAGGTCAAGTATGTACAGAAGGAAGTGCTTTCATAGACGTGGGCACCGCATCATAATTTAACATCTGGCTCCATAGCCACGAGTAGATTCATGCAAATGACTATGTTCAAAAGTGGGAAACTTACTCAGCCACCTTGTGTTTGCACCTTTTCCGTTAAGTACTACTAGGCCATTAAAGCCGCTCCTTACATTACTAGCACGCGATATACCTATTACTCGCATAAATTCCGGCGCAAAACATGATACAATTTTCTTCATTGAACCGTTAATGAAATGTTTCACAGTACGTGGCGTCCTTGAATGCCGAGGCAAATGCATCATGCTTTGAATGGATAAAATATGTTCCTGGTGTTACATATAGTAACGCACGCCCGCGCCCCAGTTGCTGTTCATGGAAGTTTACCTTGCAGGCGAAAACACGCCCGGAGTAGTCCTCGTGAAACGAATTCGGGCGCAGTGGCTAAAGCAATGATGCATGAAGTCGTTCTTGTTCTTGCAGCCCACGTACATCAATTGTAATAAATTGAGCAACATTTGCGAGCTCTTGTCTTCCGGGTCATCTACATATCACTTCATTCAAACATTGCTGACGACGTACATAATGATCAAGACTCGTTGAAAGCGTTCGAGCTCAAATGATATGCCGTGTTCAAATTGGTAGAGGTCATCTAATGACCAGAGAGTTCTCCCTACCAGCCGAAGACCTCACGAATGGTTGGCAGTGTGCTAATAATACAAGGCATGGTCAAGGAGGCAGCGAGAGAAATTGATGAATTCCCATCCATTTCTTACCTTCATGTCCAAGGCATACCGAACGTGACTGCAAAACGCTGGCAATGGTCGTGGTTATTTACTCACTCTTGGCAGTGAAAGGACAGAACTTTTCATAGTCGTGAATATTTCTCTTGTTTCTCTCCATCAGCACTCAAATCATTGTATGTAAGACAATGCTTGGCATTCAAAATCGCGTGCTGTTGCGCGGCCCCATGCCGCAGCCATGTCTGTCCATTACTGAACCCGGAGAAACGCGGATCATTCATCTGATGGTCAACGTAGATTGTTTTGCGGGCGTCTCCAGGTGATCCTATCTAGCGGTGCGTTCCTCCAGATGGAAAGAAGGAAGCTTCGTTTTGTCACAGCCCACGAGGTCTTTTACTCCGCATAAATTGTACCACAAGGACAATGCAGGGAACGCGTCACGTAGTGTGGGTAATACGCACTAGGCGAGTCAACAATCGTGTACCGCGGCCAGTAACAAGCTTCGTAAAGAGAGAATGGCGTACAATCCTGGCGTAGGAAGTAGTGAGTTACGTGGAAAATATTTCGGCCAGCCAAAAGAAAACGGCAACTTCTGCTTGTGACACTGGGTACTGATCGGCAGCAGAGTAGCTACCCTTTAGAAATTGGTTGTGTTCGTCAGCTGATCAAACCACTTTCCAAATGAGATAATTGAAGACTCTTGTGATTCTTCCTTTGTCTGGGCCCCCATCGGAATGCAATGGTGAGCCCGAGTTGAGCAGCCGTTGCTGCCATGGCATTTATTGCCAGTTTGACTGGATGTCTACAATGGCCATGACCGCTGCGCAGTTCTGCGAGTTCCGTCTCTCGAACATCGCGGGTGGAATAATTGCTCGAAATGTGTTCTTCGTCGGGCGTGTAAGACGTGCACGTTTAGAACAATTCCCCAGCTGCCTGAAACACGCACCTCGAACTGGGGTGGTCTGCAGCCGCGCTTACACCGATTGACCGCCGCACAGAGGGCGTTCTCGCATTGGGTCGGGGATGTCTGGAACCGCCCGCCATTGTGCTCCTGTGATGCCACCTTACCGCCATACGTGACGTGATTTTGATCTCTGGGCACGGACCGCTGATGTGATCCGGATCATAATACATATATAGGTCTGTTTTAGATATTTGATCACTGCTCGCATCATTTTATAATATACTATCAGTGAGTGCCTCTTAGCATGTAATTTGAAATATGGCATTGGCATGACAGCGTCATAGCCATCTTGTGCATGGTTTCTAAGATACTAATCCTAATATTGATACCAGTAATTATTGTAATGTTTCTTTGGTATCGGTCGTCAAACCTAGGCAACTGGTCATATCGTGAAAGGTACCATATCGGTGCCATCTTCCTGGGAAGTACCTTAACGATCCAGAGAGCAATTACCAAAGTCTGACCACCGACACCTAATACACAAGAAAACACTCCACATACGACAGATAGTGCAGCTGTGGCAGGTCCTACAAAGGAGACTTGTCAGACGGGAAGAACACACGAAGGTAACCATTCGGAGTGAGACTCTGAGACCTGGTGTGGCAGGGTATGCATTATCAGCAGGCAATCGCCCATCAGCATGGCGTGAGTTAACAGGCGCCCGGGTAGCCGGCTAGATACCCTTTGCTCAGGTGTGGGAGGGGGGTAATTTGCCCCCCCCCTAAGATCTCAGGAACTAAGAAAGCTAGAGACACCAAATTTACAGGGTATGTTGACCTGTACGTGAAATCACTTCAGTCAAAATGTGAGGTTTCTAAGTCATGACCTTCGGGCCAAATAAGGTTAAACAAGGTAAAATTCCAGGCTGGCCTCCAAAGTGCCCCTGAGGCTAGTTGCTTTTAAGCCAAAAGTCACATGCTCATTTAAGGTAAATGACTTTGATGACCAAAATGACCAAAATAATACAAGACTGCTATGAGTTTGCATTTGAATAAGCGGCAAAGATTGTTATAGGTGGTACGTCTCTAAAGCCGAATGTTGACCAGGGCCATTTTATGTCAATGACCTATTCTGACCTCCAAACAGTCCATGGAAGATGTATAATGCGGTTCATGTTATTAATAAATTTGAAGTGAGCACCAGAAACTGCATCATACAACGAACCCTCGAGAAATAAAACAGGTTGGTTTTTACCTTGGTCTGACCTTCATACCTGACCTTAGGTCAGCGTGATTTGCTCATTTAATGCTTGTGTTGCCTGAGAAAGCATCTCAGAGATGTATGGCTTCCTATAACACTCCGTTATTGCATCAGATTGAACGACTCCCTGGAACTTGGTTTCGCTGGAACCATGTTCCGAATTTGACGTGCCATACGTCAGGTACCTTACAAGGTACGTTTAATTTTTTTTAAAAAATCAAATGATCCGCTATTCAATTGTGTAGAGCATTGCAAAATTCGGTGCGGCTGCGCCGTGCCGTTCGGAACCATTCCGGAAAAACCTTCGGGGAAGGGGTCAATTTGACCCCCCACCCGAGCACGTATTAACTATCACCGATACAGATGTCATCGATACATATCGATGCTATGTCGCATTTACCTCTTTTACCAAGAGTTTTACTTCAAATAGCAGGTGGTTTTATGGCCTTGTCATCCAACTGTCCTATGAGATCAGTGACAGGTTAGCATTTGGTTGTCTCTGAGGACAGTGTTGGCTATGTCCTGATGGTAGCACCCCTACTGTAACAGGAAAGGTCTGGAAGTCATTCATTGTGCAGTGCACTCCGTTGTTGGATCAAATTGAACAATTCCCTAGAAATTGTCTTTGCTTAAACCATCGCCTGAATTTGATCTGCCATAGGTCAGCGACCTTACAAGGTAAATCTAAATTTTTGATGCCAAACGATCCACTATTTAATTGTCTACAGCTAGGCAAAATATGGCGCGGCTACGCGGCGCCGTTCAGAAGGCATCTTGGAAAAACCTGTGGGGGCAATTTGACCCCCCACCCGAGTGCGTGTTAACTTAAGCAGGAAAAACCGATACATTTAAACATTGTGCCATAACTGTCCAAAGATTGTGCTGAACACTATTTCTTTGCCCAACAGATATGTGGCCGGCACATCAATGGTCAACAAGGAATAATGCCGACAGCACTGCTCTCCACTCCACTTTCCCTTTATCTTTTACCTTTTACTTTAGTCCGCACCCTAACTCTGGCTTACCGCCGACCATGACACACTCGCGCAAAGTGGTGTTTGGAAGTGTGGCTTCTGTTCCGGTATTACCACCATCTATCCCATCGGTAGGTTAAGTGCTTCTTCCCATTTCCAATTAATTTCAGTTTTGTCCTTCTCATTTAAGTGTCTACTTATAACGCCATTAATTTACTGGGTAACGCAACCACGCACCACACCAGTCACGGCCGCTCACCTTTTCATGGCTGCTCTTGGCATTTCAATTCCTTCCTTATCTATCTTGCGTAGCATTGCCCCCAAAATTAGAGGCAAATGCCCCCACCCCATCTAACGCACTCACCAGCGCAAGAGCTACCTAATAAAACTCCCGCTTCTCTTTCAGAGGGATTTTTAATCCGATGGCGCTTTCTCTCCATGCTGACGGGCTGACAAAAGCCTGGCATCATCGTTAGCCGACGCGTGACGTCACAGGCCACGTGGCTTTGTGGTCACCAGACGTAGCACTAATCATCTCCTTATAAGTCAGGAGAGAAATATGTGTCGCACTTCATCATACGCACTGCGTGGTGATCAGGCGTCCTGGCCCTGGCACGGGCGGACAATTCGGGAATCGGTGTAAGAATCGACCGGCCAGCAGCCTGATTCCCCGATCATAGATTCGCTGATCCCAGGAGCTAATATATTTGCCGCTACAACCGCAGACTCCTGCCGTGCTCAGCAACAAGAACTGTGGTTCTTTAAAAGCCTTACTGCATCAATTGTTACGCATCTGCAGCATCTGCAGCGTAATGCAGCAGGCATTCATCAGATTGGTGCCGCAAGTTTCCAAGCGATTTGGCGTCATCGGCATACATAAGGTAGTCGCAAGAACTAGCCGCGCAATAAATGGTTTATTAACATCGAAAAGATGAACGGGGCAAAAGAACTGCCATTGAGCGGCAGAGGGGATTCCAGCCGGAAATTCTGCATTGACGATCGTCCTCTGACATTTATTTGACAGATACGAGATAGAGGTCCTCTTAAGACTGCTCTGATTTGCGAACAGCAAGCGTGTAACTGACGCTTTGAAGAGCGGCCGAGTAGTTTGTGTATGTGATATCCGGCTGACACTAGTCAGATATGGACTCATATGCTGCCTGAGGATAAACTTGGTGAGAACAGATCTGGGTCTGGGGAAAAGGAGTGAGTATCTAGGGATAACTGCACTAAGAAGCATCTTGTGAGGAAGGTACCAAAACCGTTGATTTCACGGTGGTTTTCGGCGGCGGTGCCGTTTGCTTCTCTCGTCTCGGCGACATGCGTTCCTCTACGACGCGCAGCAATGCTGCGTATCAAGAAGCGTCGTTACTGAAGCCTGACCTCCGGACAGCGCCGCACGCCGGCTGTCTCACCGACTGGCATCGGGTTAAACGGCTTCTGCGCCGAAGCCGCTGGGGTCGGATGTCCCTCATCCCCGCCACCCACCGCCCCCCCCCCCCCCTCTGTTTGGCGTCCCAGCCCGGGGCGCCGCACCCTACCCTCCCGCGTCCCCGGTCAGGGTACAGTAAACAACAGACCCTGCCAGCGTCGCCCCTAGTGCTGCGCCATACGGTGGTGCCGGTGGTCCGACCCTCGCCAGTCATCATGCCGGCCCCGACAATGGCGCGCGCGGAGGCCGTGCCGGTCAGCGACGGGCGCTGGGCCGAGGCCGACGCGGCGGAGCTCGCGCTCTTCGGCGATGGCAGCAGGCCACGTTTCGTGCCTGAGGTGGTGCTCAACCTGCGACCTGAACACTTCGTGAACAGCCGGGTCCTGTTCAGAACGGTGGACGATCGACTGAGAGAGCAGCATCAGTATGAGGAACGGAGGCGTGCCCAACGTCAGCGGCAGGACCAGCACGGCCAGAACCGGGACCAGGCCCAGCACGGCCAGAACCGGGGCCAGGACGGCCAGAACCGGGACCAGAACGACTCTGACCTGGACCTGATGGACCAATATGACAGCGATGGAAGCCAGGAGGGCGACGATCACCAGAGTCGGGAGGGCGACGACCACCTGAACCAGGAGTACTCGGACCGTGCCAGCTCGGGACAGAGGAGCCTGGAGGACGAGGACGATTTGGGCGAGGAAGAATCTGAAGAATGGACCTCGGACGAGGAGAGCGGAGACGAGTACCAGGATAGCCAGGACGAGATGAGAGAGAGGCAAGGGAACATCCGCCTACAAACAGAAATCTGCGAAAATGACTCGGATTTGCTCCGGTAAGTTTTGCTGCTGTTCAGCCATTTTCTTTAACTAATGGCCCTTGATGGCGATGTCTGGAGCATTACGAGCGCACCGGCCACCAACGAACGTGTCATATTAACAACAGGGGGGGGGGGGGGGGGGAGCGTTCAGTTTCTGGCCGTGCGAGCTTCCCTCTGGTTACCGTAGCGTCACTGGCGGACGGCTCTCGCCAGCTCCCGTTACCTGCCGCTCGCCGCCGTGCCCGCGTCGCCGGCGTCTGTTCGTGCCCGCCTCGGCTGCCGCCTTCCGCCGCCTGTGCCCGCATGGCCAGCATCTGTCGTGCCCGCCTCGGCTGCCCGCCGCCCGTCCCCGAGTGGCCGGCGTTGTCATGCCCGGGGCCGCCGCTGCCGCTGCCCGCCGCCCTTTCCCGCACGGCCGGCGTCTATCGTGCCCACGGCCGACGCTGCCGCTGCCCGCTGCCCGTGCCCGCATGGCCAGCATCTGTCGTGCCCGCCTCGGCTGCCCGCCGCCCGTCCCCGAGTGGCCGGCGTTGTCGTGCCCGCGGCCGCCGCTGCCGCTGCCCGCCGCCCGTCCACGCACGGCCGGCGTCTATCGTGCCGCGGCCGCGCTGCCGCTGCCCGCCGCCCGGCCGTCTCTCGTGCCCACCGCTGCCACTGCCCGCCGCCAGGTCCACGCACGGCAGGCGTCTATCGTGCCCGCGGCCGCCGCTGCCCGACGCCGAACCGGGAATGTGATCCCTGACCCCTCCCAGTGCCCATAATACCGGCGACTTTCAGCGAAAACATCCGTCTGTGCGTGCGTCCGCCCCCCCCCCCTCTGACGTCACCGCGAGCTGCCCCTTCGCCGCCGATAACGGTCGCTCCTTCAAAATGGCCGTGCCGTCATGCGTTTTGCGACGCAAGCTGACATGGGGTTTGTGGAATGTGGACTTCAATACAGCGGAAGCAAACGAACCAAATCTAAGGTTGTGAATGGGGATGCCCGTACCTACATTTTCAATGATCGTATGTGTTATGATAACCCTCTCATCACGTGTACTTTCATTGATTTCTTACCCAAATGTTTTACGCAAAAGGCATGGGCCAGTCAAGTAGTCTATAAAACATTGCGATGCGTTGGTAACTGATAGCCCAGCTCAAATGCATTTCCATGCCTCGGCATTTGTATAATGTTACGCGCAAAAACTTTTGCGAACTCATCCCTCGTCCCTCGGGGCTACGGTTCCGGCTCAGAGACCCTCTCATGTAACGGAACTAGGCATATTAGTCACACGATTTTCCAGCAATCACTCATACCTTCGACCCGGCCGCCTGCTCTTCATTCCATTGCCGTCACGTCCATTCACCATCGCTCCACAACTGTCGCCATGCATGACGCGCTGTGGTCGGTCGGCAGGCAGATGCGGCAGGCGGCGGCCTACCTGGAGCGCCACGAACAAGGCCACATTGTGCTGATGGCGCAGGGCGCGTTCGCGGCGGTGCGGCGTCGGCTGTCCGACGCCACCCTGCTGGCCGCCGCCGAACGCACCCCCTGGCTGACCCGAACGCAGCGGCTGCGGCGGCTGGCGCCGTACGTGGAGCCCCACTGCGGCAACCTGATGCTCGAGCTCTCCAAGGCTTTCATCCAGCTGAGCGAGAGTGAGCAGACGCGCACCAAGGCTGAACACAGCCGGGACAAGCTGCAGCGGGCCCGGGACGTGATTAATGACAGCTGGAAGCAAGCCGAGCGGGGCCGTGCCGGCGCCGAGCGCGGGCGCGCCGAGGCCGAGCGCGGCTGGGCGGCCAGCCGGCAGGCACGTCACAACGCCGAGAAGGCCCGCTCCGAGGCCGAGAAGGCCCGCTCGCGCGCCGAGCAGGCCCGCGCCGAGGCTGAGGCGCAGCGCAGCGAGATCGAGAGCCGCTTCGCCTCCGTCGTCGAGCACTGCAGCTTCCACCACAGGCTCTTCGCCATCCTGTCGACGAAGCTGGAGCGGATGTCGGCGACGGTGGCGGGCGGCCAGCCCGTGACGCGCGATGAGCTGCGGAGGCTGCGTAAGGTCGTGCCCAGCATCCCACCCTGCGTCATATGGCCCAGGGCCCTGAAGAGGTGGGAGCGGGACGGGCGATGCCTGTCCTGAGCGCAGAGCGGTGGATTCGCTCATCAGCAGTGTCGCCTTTGTTCAGGAGCTCGCAGAACGATCTTAAACTAGCCAAGAAAACAGCTGCTACTGCAAAGTTTGCTTGCTGTTTTAGCCTATCTTTGTCTGATATATTTTGGTCTAACCTTGATCCAAACCGTGCGTTTAAGCAGCAGCTTTCGTCTCGCTCTTTTGCGCAGCTTTTGCGAACGGCCACCAAACATCAGTCACCGCTCCACTTTGTTAAACTTTCCGGAACCGGTGCTGTTGTCGCTGCTCTCCCTCCCCCACTCCACTCCTGCTGCCTGCGGACTCAGTGTCTGGCCCATGGCCGAAGAGCAAGGCACAAGCCCACACAGCCGTCGGCGGTAGCGGCCGTCCCCAACGGCCCCCGGCGTCCGCTCCTGTGTGCACGAGCCATTCGCATTGAGCCACCATGCCTTTATCCCAGTCTTCAGCTGCCCGCCAGACGAGCCTCTCGCTGGGATCACGCGTCGGGGCTGGGCCACGTGACGACCGCGGAGCGAGCCGTGGCGGTCGGCGAGAGACGCGGAGCTAGTTGTGGCTGTTGGCGAGAGACGAGGAGCTAGCTGTGGCCGTCGGCGAGAGACGCGTGGCTAGCTGCGGCTGTCGGCGAGAGACGCGGAGCTAGCCGTGAATGTCGGCGAGAGACGCAAAGCTAGCTGTGGCTGTCCGTCCGCAACTGTGTCTGTGCTACGTTGGCAGCTGCGCTCCTTGTGTACGCATATGCATTGCATTGGTAAGCAGGCATCCGTAGTGTCCGTGGTGAAAACGTGCAAATTGTACTCACAGTTGAGCCGTGATCGGGATGAGTCGAAGGTGTGTGTGTTTGTTTCCGAAAGTCCCACGTCAGCATTGTTGAAATAAAGATGCCTTGTAAACTGCAGAAACTGTATGCATCATGCACTACATGAACTTGTGTCTTTCTGTCGAAGAAGCCCAGACTTAAGGTAGGTAATTGCGTTGGTTGATATGATGCAGACTAACTCCATGTGCCACCGACCTTGTCCAAATAGTTTTTCATAAATAGATAGCGATTCGAGGCATTGTTTCTGTGAAAAGAGTTTTCCATCTTTTTTAGAACAAGCGATACAAAAAAAAGAATGAAAATGCCGTACTTCATAGCTGCCAACATACCCGTCTCAAAACAAATGAAATGTTACACGTGTGCTTTTTCGGTCGTCATGCCATTGACATAGCACCGTATTTGAAAGTGCCGCTGTGTGGCAACTGACTCATAATGGGCCCGCTTGTTCTGGCGATATCGTTGCCAGGTTATCGCAGCGTACATAGCTCGGGAGAACAAACGTCAAGTTAGTCAGGGGATGGTGAAGCCTTGCAAGGATTAGCAAGAAAAGTTTTTCGGTACGCCCAATCGCTTATGGTACATGAACAATTCCACTGAAATACGACAAATCGTTCCTCGGCTCCCCTTGTATATCTCGATGGCAGGCGTACCAATCCCACTGTAGACCTTTCGTAAAGACCGCCTTTTCATAGAAGACTTGATGGTGCTTAAACGCTCAAACTTTCAGTACTCGTCGCGTTTATTGAGTACAATACTTGCCACCAGATGAGCGCAGTTTGCTCTCATGCCCGACATAGTTATTTGCGAAGCGCATCCATATCAGCATAAACAGGAGTACACCCGGCTGTAATAGACGTATCTCTACTCTCTGCGCAGTTATTTAGAGCTATTGCCACAGGACGCACCACGAGCGCGACATTCACTTTTTGTGGGAACGAGGCGCGCGTCGCCGTACGCCTTTTAACACCTGCCCCAATAGCGTGCCGATACACAACTCCCTAAGGTTTTCTGAGAAAAGCCCTCCGGCAGGTCGTAGAATCGCGCCCTAATTTTCGGTGGCCTCTGATACATCCAATGCGCAGCGTGTTTTGTGTTTAAAACTAATAAATGTGCCCTTATCAGTTAGGGTTTCTCAGAAGCGAAGGTTTTTCAGGAACACTGCACGACGATCCACGGCCGGCGCAGGAGGTGGGCGAATGTCGACGAATCCGCGGACCGCGCGGGGCGGGCTGACACTGTTTCATTTGGCACTACATCATAAACATATGCTTAAAACACATACAGCTACACCCCCTTGTACCTAGATTTAAACGGAAAACATGCCTGTTTAAGCGTCGCAGCGCTACCGTGCATGGTCTCGCACATCTCAATCTAAAGCTGAAAAATTAGATTTTCCGTAAAATTTGACCTTTGATCCGACCTATTTCAATCAATTATTGCTCCAGCAAAAGAAAACATATTAACATCGCGTGATATCGTTGAGATCAACTAACTAATAATCCCGCGAGACTCTGTTTTACTTGGTTCCAAAACGGAAGGGGGTTCATTCACACGGACCCCACGCCCACACTAACAGTCGGCGTTGTAGAACACGGCGAATCAGAAGAAAGGTTAACGGAACGCCAGCGACTCCCAGGGTCAATATTGGCGTTCAGGGCTGTGGTATAGACATGTTTCAAACCCAGCCCAACGTGCGAGTCGAAGGCGCTAACCACGCGGCCATTACGCCCCTTACGTCGGGCGTTCTGCCACAGTTCAACTCAGCATCCAGCGAACGCTTCCAACAGGTGTAATCGGCCGCGCCTAACGCAAGTTTTGACACGGGCGATGTCTGCCGTGTGGCCCTGGGTGACTAGCTGTGACTGGTTTACCAAGCCGCCCTCTATATCACGGATTCAGTACAGTTACGTAATCAGGCAAGGATTCAACAGATCAAAAGTCCAAGCAATAAAATAATGATAATGGCACACTTCCCTGCACTAGTGCGTTCCACCTCTCTTGAAATCCTTTCACAATCTGGAACACATGCTGTTGGAATTAAAATCCCTGAGGTACATGTACACGTTGGTTTTTGTGAAGGAACACACATTTTGACCGTAAAATAGGACTTTCATTATGTAAATGTTTGCAGTCTTCTTTCCTGATGATGTTCATGAGCACCAGGTGGACCTGAAAAAGACCATTGTCACTTGCACCGGCTAGTCTCTATCAGACTGTCTCTGTTACATTAGCAGCGACGTGAAGCGAATCCGATTTCAAGAACATGCCATTGCTGCGAGGTTGTAGAATTTAGAACAAAATTGACACAAAGAACGGGTCAGAAAACCTCAAATGTCTTCAAAATTTGCGTAGCGGTGAGAACAATGACCCAACAAAGGGCAATTGCCGACAGCGGATAATGAGACGAAGGTCGAGTAATGTGACAAAGAGTACCGCTCAGTTAGTGTTCGTTATGGAACAGACAATGCATCGGTAACCAGGAAGGTTGATAATGTGAAATAGTGTCAACTCGCCTCTTCGCCTGTAGCTGTGCGGGTACAATGCGTGCACCTGTAGTTGTAAATGCATTATGCGTATTGCGCTTGAACGCCATCGTGCATAATTTGCAAATTGTGATGGTCACCTACCGGCTCGTTGCAGAGTACTGGTGTCCTACTCGGCACTCAACAACACTTTATTGCATGTTGTTGCCATAGTTCGAGACTTAGAGGCCCAGCTGGCGCCAGCAGGCTCGTCGCGTGACGTCTGTCCCCACCTGCGTCCGGCGGAGGGTCGACGTGGTCGCTACCGGCGCGGGTAGACGGCGCCAGCGGGCACGAGTAGCAGGCAGAGCGGCACCACCGCCAGGGGGCCGGGCGTGCCGGGTCCAGCCGCTGCCCGCCGAGCGCGCCAGGGAGTCAGACGACAGCCGACAGCAGCACAGCGCTCAGAACGGGCTCGCCAGGGTGTCAGGGAACCCGAACCGTGTACGTTGACAGGAGGCCACCGTCAAAGACCATAATGAGCCCCGGGCCCGCGGCCACGAACGTGATCCTGTCTTTGCACATGCAGCTTGGTAGCTTGACACAAACCACTCGATTTGAAATGAAGAGATGCACAAAAATTTAGTGAAGCCTTACCCTGGCTTCTGCACAAGACTGCACAAGACTAACGCAGACCATGCGTGTGCGACGGAGTCATGGAGTCGTGCTGCAGTCGTCGGAGCCCAGTGGTTGTGAAATCCGGCAAACAGCTGGGGCAAAACTCCCCTTCTGCATCCTCAGATGCTCGTCAATGGGGACACCAGCAACCATCACTGTGAATCTTGATGGTGCTATTTAACGTGGCCTGCGTGATGTGATGTATTACCAGCGTTGCCGGTTTTTGGTGAATTTTTTTCATCTGGGGGGGGGGGGGGGCGCTGCTACACGTGGACTTAAAATGGTTGCTAATGAACTTACATGTGCTTGCAGCCAGGGTCGCACCTGAAACAAACCAGTGCGATGTTTATGAACTTGGCGTACAAAACGTCACACGCGTAAAGCGTACGATGGGCGCAAGCTGAAAGTGCAGTACCGTAATTCAAACCATGTGAGCGATCGCTTTTGCTTTGCTTTGATCGCACTGCTTTTAATTCGGTTGAGCTAACACTGACAACATTGTCCGGTAAAAAGCATACAATGCATGGATCAGACCGAAAGGCGTAGTAAGTGGCTTCATTTGTTTACTTTAGCGTTTCAGGTTCATTGCTTTGCCACGCTTTCTCTGTCTCAGGTTGATGCAAAATGTATTGGGCAATACCTGGATAGAATCGCTTCGTGATGATGCAGGGCTTAAAGTATGTTGGAACTAACACAGCTTGTCTATGTTAGGCACATTACCACCACAAAATGATAATATTCCTCGCTTAAGAAGTCATCTGCACCTGTCATAAACTACGCGGACTGCGCCTTCGGGGTAGCGTACATACAGTGAAATAAACATGTGGTGAATGAACAAACATAGAATGCATCAAATTCAATCTTATATGCCAATATGACAGACATGACGAATCTTCGTGAGCTGTTAGATAATTTAAGGTGCGCTCAATCCTGGCTGAGTTCTGTTCCGCCATCGTTCGCCTCAGTACGTTTTCTCGATGTTGAAATATTAACAATTGCATGCAAACGAGCACAAAACAGACCAGGATTTGGTTTCATCTGTATGTCTGTGTTCGTTCGCTCGCTCATTCTAAACGTCCGAATATATAATGCGGGGACGAAAATTTACGCACATACAATTTGTATCCGGACGACGGTCGTTGAGATGCCCGGCGTGGTCAGTTCCTCCGGTCGCGAGGAAGGGTGATGAGGAACGTCGGCAGAGGGAGCAGCGCCCGCCCCCACCACTGTTCTGTGTCGATCAAACCAGCGCAGCTGATGCCCCGGAGCGGTGATGGCCGGCGGCGGGGCGGTGCTCCCCGCCCCGCAGTCACGTGCTTGGCGGCTGGGGGGTCTGGCGCGTCGGAACGATGATGGCCGGTGGCGGGGCTGTGTTCCCTGCCCGCGCAGTCACGCGCTCGACGGCCGGTCCGACAGCCTGCGCCGATCGAGCGTGTCGGCTCGCAGCCACTCAGGGGAGCGCCGTTATCGACGCATCCGTCAGGAGTCAGGAGGCTGCAGCTTATCAGAGGCCGAGTGTCGACCGGCCTCCCGGAGACGCTGCAGTGTCCCGGAGACGCTGCGGTGTCCCGGAGACGCTGCAGTGTCCCGGAGACACTGCGGTGTCCCGGAGACGCTGCAGTGTCCCGGAGACGCTGCATTGTCTCGGAGACGTTGCGGTGTCCCGGAGATGCTGCGGTGTCCCGGAGACGCTGCAGTGTCCCGGAGACGCTGTGGTGTCCCGGAGACGCTGCAGTGTCCCGGAGACACTGCGGTGTCTCGGAGACGCTGCAGTGCCCCGGAGACGCTTGCAGTGTCCCAGAGACGCTGCAGTGTCCCGGAGACTCTGCGATGTTCCGGAGACGCTGCAGTGTCCCGGAGACGCTGCGGTGTCCCGGAGACGCCGCGGTGTCCCGGAGACGCCGCGGTGTCCCGGAGACGCTCCAGTGTCTCGGAGACGCTGTAGCGTCCCAGAGGCGCTCCAGTGTCCTGGAGACACTGCGGTATCCCGGAGACGCTGCAGTGCCCCGGAGACGCTGCAGTGTCCCGGAGACGCTCCAGTGTCCCGGAGACGCTGCGCTGTCCCGGAGACGCTCCAGTGTCCCGGAGACGCTGCGCTGTCCTGAAGACGCTGCGACCTCCTGGAGACGCTGCAGTGTCCCTGTTTCGGGTCGAGCGGGCTGTGTGCTGGTGCAACAGCGGCTTCTGGCCTGCCTCGATGTTTAGCGAGGGGACGCAGAACTGTGTTTGTCGGTGTTTTTTTTTTCAGCTTAAGCCCTGCCTTTTTCGAATACCTCGGTTGTTGTCATACTAACAGTGCTGACCACTAAGGTACTGTACATGCGTGTTCGCTCTCATGTGACGCAAATATGGAGTTTATCCGAGCGATACAGTTGCGTGCGTTCCCAAGCCACCAACCGCTATTTACCCGCGCTGCCATCCGAGGACTCAGCCACCGCGATGTTCATCCATCCGCCCGTCAGCTATCTCTGGATCTCCCCTCGCGCCCTCCTACGCCAGCCAAGCGCGATCGATGAGCAATTTTGATGACGTAGCCATGACCAGCAACATAGGCCCCAGAGGCTTCCGGCTGCTGGGAGAACAAATGTGGCGCACCACACCGCTACAGGCGAGCGATCACAGCGTCAGCATGCGAACGTATATGCGGTTATTGATGTGGGGACGATGAGCTGATAGCTGCTGCCGTGTCTCTAAGCAGTGGTCTGGCCGAAGACAAATGGACTGCTATCACTCTGTCAGCATGTGCGTATCACCCATGTGTGCATGAACCGGACTATCATTTATGTTTGCCAATCTATTTTTTATTACAGGTTGCGAGCGGTTGTCAGTCACTTTTCTGTGCTCTCGGCACACGTGGGATAGAGCTTGTATACTGATTTGTTCGCAATGAATCTGACCTGTGGATATTTATGACCCAAGTATGACTCGTGTGTGAGAACCAAGTGACATGCGCGATGCGTGAAAATGGCCGTTCTTATGACAAAAGGCTTTAACATGTGCAACCAAAGGATCGATATTTCCAGTGTCATCTGTACTTGTCTCAGAAATTCGCTAACTCAGATATTCTAGTGGATTTAATGCGGAGGTCTTATGCACAAATGGAAATTTAGTAGTATTCATGTCAATTATCATTACCAATAATAAAAGTAGAAATAATAGCCTCAAAGTGTTCATGCCATCACCAGGATTAGAACCTTTGGTGATGTATCAACCGTGTTTAGAGCTTAGAGCTCTTGGTGAGGGATTATTCCAGTTCGCGATTGAAAAAAAAAACATCGCATAGACTGGCCGAGTTCTGGACATGCGACGAGACGTCAACGACCAGAGAAAGAAGCAAGCGTTGAAATGTCGGTGGCTAGCCACTCACCGCAATAGAAGGTGATAAGCCCGTGACCTGCGGACGCGGTACCCTTGAGTAAGTAGGTGATGAGCCCTGTGACCTGGCAGTCGCAAGGCTACACTTGAGTAGTAGGTAATGACCCCCGTGACCTGCGGACCGGCGGTACACTTGAGTAGGTAGGAATGACCCCCGTGAACCTGCTGACGCGGTACACTTGAGTAGTAGGTAATGACCCCGTGACCCTGTGGACGCGGCTAAACCTTGAGTAGTAGGTTAATGACCTCCGTGACCTGCGGCACGGTCTACCTGAGTAGTAGGTGGTGACCACTTGACCTGCGGCGCGGCCCACTTGAGTAGTAGGTAATGACCCCGTGACCTGGGGCGCGGCCCACTTGAGTAGTAGGTAATGACCCCGTGACCTGCGGCACGGTCTACCTGAGAGTAGTAGGTGGTGACCACTTGACCTGCGGCGCGGCCCACTGAGTAGTAGGTAATGCCCCCGTGACCGGGGCGCGGCCCACTTTAGTAGTAGGTAATGACCCGTGACCTGCGGCACGGTCTACCTGAGTAGTAGGTGGTGACCACTTGACCTGCGGCGCGGCCCACTTGAGTAGTAGGTAATGACCCCCGTGACCTGGGGGCGCGGCCCACTTGAGTAGTAGGTAATGACCCCGTGACCTGCGGCACGGTCTACCTGAGTAGTAGGTAAGCCCCGTGACCTGCGGCACGGTCTACCTGAGTAGTAGGTAGTAATGCCCCGTGACCTGGGGCGCGGCCCACTTGAGTAGTAGGTAATGACCCCGTGACCTGGGGCGCGGCCCACTTGAGTAGTAGGTAATGACCCCCGTGACCTGCGGCACGCTCTACCTGAGTAGTAGGTAATGAACCCCGTGACCTGGGGCGCGGCCCACCTGAGTAGTAGGTAATGACCCGTGACCGGGGCGCGGCCCACCTGAGTAGTAGGTAATGACCCCGTGACCTGCGGCGCGGTCCACTTGAGTAGTAGGTAATGACCCCGTGACCTGCGGCACGGTCTACCTGAGTAGTAGGTAATGACCCGTGACCTGGGGCGCGGCCCACCTGAGTAGTAGGTAATGACCCCGTGACCTGGGGCGCGGCCCACCTGAGTAGTAGGTAATGACCCCGTGACCTGCGGCACGGTCTACCTGAGTAGTAGGTAATGACCCCCGTGACCTGGGGCGCGGCCCACCTGAGTAGTAGGTAATGACCCCGTGACCTGGGGCACGGCCCACCTGAGAAGTAGGTAATGACCCCGTGACCTGGGGCGCGGCCCACCTGAGTAGTAGGTAATGCCCCGTGACCTGGGGCGCGGCCCACCTGAGTAGTAGGTAATGACCCCGTGACCTGGGGCGCGGCCCACCTGAGTAGTAGGTAATGACCCCGTGACCTGGGGCGCGGTCCACTGAGTAGTAGTAGGTAATGACCCCGTGACCTGCGGCGCGGTCCACTTGAGTAGTAGGTAATGACCCCGTGACCTGCGGCGCGGCCCACTTGAGTAGTAGGTAATGACCCCGTGACCTGCGGCGCGGCCCACTTGAGTAGTAGGTAATGACCCCGTGACCTGCGGCACGGTCTACCTGAGTAGTAGGTGGTGACCCCGTGACCTGCGACCGGCTTACCTGAGTAGTAGGTGATGACCCCGTGACCTGCGGCGCGGCCCACTTGAGTAGGTAATGACCCCGTGACCTGCGCGCGCGGTCTACTTGAGTAGTAGGTGGTGAGCCCGTGACCTGCGACCGGCTTACCTGAGTAGTAGGTGATGACCCCGTGACCTGCGACCGGCTTACCTGAGTAGTAGGTGGTGAGCCCGTGACCTGCGACCGGCTTACCTGAGTGGTAGGTGATGACCCCGTGACCTGTGACCGGCTTACCTGGGTAGTAGGTGGTGAGCCCGTGACCTGCAGCACGGCCTACCTGAGTAGTAGGTGGTGACCACTTGACCTGTTGCACGGCCCACCTGAGTAGTAGGTGATGAGCCCGTAACCTGCGGCCGGCTTGCCTGAGTAGTAGGGTAATGACCCGGTGACGTGTGGCGCGCCCACCTGAGTAGTAGGTGATGACCCGCTTGAGTGAGTACTGCGTGTCCGGGATGGTCATGATGCACTCGAACAGCGTCTGTGGGTGGATGTCGCGCGCTTGCAACTGCGCCAGCGCCGACGCCTCGTAGACGCCCTCCTCGGTCCGGCTGGTCTGCACCAGCACGTTCTTCAGCAGCACCCTGGTACCAGCGGCCCGGCGTGCCGTGTCACAGTGCGAGCGAGCTCGGTGCCATGAGCAGTGCTGCTGTGTGCTGCCTGCTACCACATCGAACTAGCTTCAAAATGATCGTGCCGATTGTGGAACGTATTGGTCCAGTCTCAGTGCCGATCTGGTAGGTGCTGAACCGCAAGATCCTCATTTCAGACGTTTGGCTTACGAATGAATCTCTCAGCACGATCTATGGTAAGGTCAATACGCGGGACTTATTAGTCTAGTTTCATCGTCAGCGTGGTATGTACCAAAAATATAAATGTTGAGCACACTATAGCACACGAAGAGCTAAACAGACAGGCGAGTGGATGTGCGGCACCTGTTTTGTCGGCTCTCCTGCTTCATGAATATGTCGAGATGGGGCACCGGGTAGGCGCCCTCCACCGCACACGAGACGTTCACAGAGCTGTCGACGGGTCCGTCCTGCGTCAGGTTCATTGTTCTGGCCGGGGCTGAAACCCAACAGGCACGCAGCGATCATAGTGAAAACAGACCAGTAGCAGCCGATGGTGCGGCTTCCTGCTGGTTTTAAAATCGTCATGTCATTCACTGGCTTCAAATGAAGCGCTTCAGAGGCGAGTGAGCCGTTTTGGTTTCTCATGTCACTCTATCAGTTGTGAATGCGAGACGAGATGCATACAAACAATATATGTATATCTATATATATATATATATATATATATATATATATATATATATATATATATATATATACTACAAGTTAGTATTTGGGGACATAAAGTCAGCATTGCGATACCAGAGCACTTGCACCGCTCCGCTGATAGGTCTGTCCTGGCTATGGTGGATCGCACTGCCGCTCATCACCGTCACGGCTCTGCAGGGCTTGAATGACTGCCGTAATTAAATCCATGCACCTGTTCAGCATGCAATGCATGGATCAGCATTCGGGAAGAGCTTGGAGGACAGAGAGAGAGCACAGGGTGGATGGGCTCCGTAGAGATAGCTCCGCGGCGATGCATCGACACAAGGCCGTAAAGACGTGTGCTTCCTCACCATACACAATCATCTTTTTGGAGCCGGTGACCACGTTCTGTCTGGTGGCCACCCTGCAGATGTAGTTGCCGCTGAGCTCGATGGTCGGGTTGTGGATAACGAGAGCCCGGTGTCGCTTCAGCTGGTCCTGCGACGCCACATGGCCCAGGTGCAGCCGCCCCTTGAGCACGCCCGAGTCGGCCGGCGGCAGGCCCCTGCCCCACTGGTACACCAGGTGCGTCTCGTCCTTGAAGAACCACTTGACGGTGAGCAGGTCGCTCTCGCGCTCGCGCAGCTCGTACACGCAGTCCAGCAGCGCCGTCACGTTCACGTTGTGCTCCACCACGGGCGGCACGCGCAGGTCCTCGATGTGCACGCCCTCTGAAGCTGCGGGGCACCGGCGCACGGCGTGATGTCGGTCACAGGCGGCTACGCCAGCGGAGAAGACGCGCCTCAGGCACCGCAGTGGACCACTGCTTCAGAAAGCTGTCTAAAACTGATGACATGTAATTTTGGATGCATGTGGTTAAACGGGAAAGTAAACTCGTATCGCCCGCATCCACCGAGTTATGATACCAAACTGAGGCACGTACGTCATCTGCATTTACTCGGACCCTGCCGATGAAGAATCATATTTCACACTGTACCGAACTATGAAGGCGTGTTGAGCAGCAGTTATATCAATAAAACGAACAAGATATGATACTATAAGCAACACACTTTGACACCACCGACCAAGCCAATAGTTAGTATAAGAGCAGCGTTAAGGCATGATGCGGAGTTGAAATGTGGTTGCAAATAAGTTGATCATTGCATTAGCGAGAAACATTATTCACATAGATAAAAGAGTAGTATAAACATTATTCCTCGGAGATGAGCCAGGGGAATGGATACATGGGTATCTCTATATATATTGGTATCTCTATATATATTGGGTATCTCTATATATATAAGTTGGGTATCTCTCTCTCTCACTCTCTCTCTTTATATATATATATATATATATATATATATATATATATCCTGGTTTCTCTCAGAAGAATAAGGCTAATACTACTGTCTTATCTATGGCTGCATATAAAGTCACAAATTGTTAAAATAATTTGTAGCTTTAAAGCCAGACACTGATGGGTTTCGGACATGACAAACAGCATGCTTGTTTTGCTCTGCACGTTTAGCTCAAATGGAAACCAAACAGACCTTAACTTTCTCAGACGTCATCTTTAACGCAACGATCGCGAGGAGAGGGTTGGAAAATTAGTCAAACCTTCTCCATTCAAAAGCGCATTGTCAGCTGTCATGTTTGACCACATGCCATCACGCTGCATCAGCCAGCAGCACCCATGGACACATGCTGTTACTAGCGACTGGTGCGCAGCCCAGTCTGTCGTCGCGGCCCGCTGACACGGCCTACACGACCCACATCTCGCCTCGTACACGGCTCGAAGCGATACGACAGTCGTCATCGGCAAAAGAGCCCTGCGTTCGGTATCGATCGGGACTGTCGTTGCCAAAACCGTCCCCGCCCGCCGGCATCCCCTCCTACCTACCCCCCGGGACGCCACCCACGGGTGCGAAGTGCGTGAAAAAAAAACGAAGTGTGAAATAAATAAAAAAAAATGTTGAAAAGGCGCCACCCACCGGAGATCGGTCCGGAGGGGCCACAATGGCCCCAGGGTCAGCCGAGGGTGATGCTCCGTCGGCCGTCTTCCATCTCTCTCTTTTCTTCTCTCCCTCTCTCTCTCTCTCCTCTCTCTCTCTCTCTCTCCTTCGCCTCTCTCTCTCTCTCTCTCTCTCTCTTCTTCTTCCTCTCTCTCTCTCTTCTCCTCTCTCTAGTCTTCCCCCTTCTCTCTTTTACTCCTCTCCCTCTCTCTTTCTCTTTCTCCCACCCCTCTCTCTCTCTCGCTCACTGTATACAAACACCATACAGTGTTCTCCGGTATAGAAGGGCAGCCGCTGATCCCAACACTGGTCTTCGGCTCCGCGGTGTGGCCTCAATCATTCACCGTCCTGCTGGGGCCACGTCTATGGTAATGCCATGAGATACATGCCAAGGGATGGGATCGAGTGCTTCCCGCCCCTCCCTACAGCCGATCAATAAGCACCCATGCAAAACCATTCGTCATGCCAGAAAATACTGTTAATGTGAGCTAATGTATTACGCTCCGGAGCCAATTTTGCCTGCGTGACGACTGCTTGTTTGTGCCTTTTCGCTTCACAAAGACAAAGGAAAAAATTGCAAGTTCAGAGAAACAGATTTTCCAGTTCAGCAGTGAATATCAACCTATGGATTGCACCGTTGTCAGTGCTGAAGCGTGCTTGAAGCAAGTTTCGTCAGAAATTCCGGTGTCTAAATAACCAATACGTGCTGCAAGATCAACAAAGAGGAAAATTCATGAGTATGAAACCTATGATAGTACGAAACATATTGACCTCTGATTTCTTGATGAGTGTGTGATCTTTGCGCTACGTCTCAGACCGATTCAGCTTTTATCATCATGCGGTCCAATAACTTGGTCCGCTTTCCAATTGATCTCAAAGTCTTCCTAGCGAGGTCGGCACGACGTGCGGTGCCGACTATGGCCGACCAACCGCTGCCTCTGCGTCACCGGCCAGTGACCAGTGACTGTGGCCAGGGGCCAGCTGAGCGATGACCGGTGCTGGAGAGGCGCGTGACCGACGGCCTGTCGACGGCCGGGCGGTCGGCTCTTCTTGGCCGGCCGGTGTCCGCCGGCCGAGCTCTCCCCCCCCCCCCGGCTAGCCAATGTCCGCCGGCAGTAGTCCTCCCTCTCCCCTGGCTGGCCGGTGTTCGCCGGCGGGGGTCCTCCCCCTCCTGGCTGGCCGGTGTTGCTTAGCGGGGTCCTCCCTGTCCTGGCTTGTCGGTGTTCGCGGGGACGGTCCTCCCCTCCCCGGCTGGCCGGTGTGCGCCGGCGGGGGTCCTCCCCCTCCCCTGGCTGGCCGATGTGCGCCGGCGGCGGTCCTCCCCTCCCCCGGCTGGCCGATGTTCGCCGGGGACGGTCCTCCACCTCCCCCGGCTGGCCGGTGTGCGCCGGCGGGGGTCCTCCCCCTCCCCCGGGCTGGCCGGTGTTCGCCGGCGGGGGTCCTCCCCCTCCCCCGGCTGGCCGGTGTGCGCCGGCGGGGGTCCTCCCCCTCCCCCGGCTGGCCGGTGTTCGCCGGCGAGGGTCCTCCCCTCGGGCGACGAGCGGCGGCTCAGGTAGAGCCGTTTCCTTCGCGGCGACAAGGCGGCGGCCGTGTTCTCTTGTCGCCAGGAAAATTACTTGAGATATTGCTCCCTGCCAAGAAATTACACCGGGACTGCATCTGGGGCGGCGCGACGCGTCAAATGCAGACGGAGCATGCTGGAGGCTGCAGACCGTCAGGAGACTCTCTGGTTGTAGACGTCGCATCAGCTGCTCGGGATGATTCAGACAGAAGCAGGATTGTCAAGGTATGGAGAAGAGATACTAGAAACTGCGATGAGTCGCCTGAGTCAAACGTGACGCTTTAAAACCGACTTAGAGTGCCTGAGTGATGTGATTTCAACATTTTCACAACCGCGCGTTATGCGGCATGCACTTGTCGCTTCATGTGCACTACATTTACCTGAAATAATCACAGCTGTTTGTAAATGAAAAGCAAAATACGGGTCCTACTGATATTCTTCGCCCCTATTGCGGACACAGCTCGATTTACCCTGTTGGAGAAATCCTAATCTCGCAATTCGCACTGCTACCATTTTGACTGACGCGAAACCCATCTAAACGTGCGCAACAGCGGAACGTCCATCAGAAACAGCTCCAACAGAACAAACCACTTCAAGAGCTCGATTTCGTGTCCGTCCCTGCTTCCTCGTGCATTGAAGAGAACTGTCTTGGTTATTATCAGATTCACTTATCCAGTTGTGCCTACAACATGCGCTCAAAATTTTCACTGAAGATGGGGTAGGCGCAGTAAGTTCTTCCAGTAGCAGTTTCCAAAGTCAAGTTTGGGGGAGCAGGAAACACATACTTACCTAACTTAAGCAAAAGATGACTGCACCACCCGATGTCAGCTTTCACATGCGACCGGGTAGCTGTGAGCCCTCAAATAAATGTGCATGCATGATTTAGCACAACAGTACCCAGCACTGTCTGCCTTGCGTGTTGATATACACCTTGAACCGGTTGAAAAAGAACAAATAGTTTCATGGGATGGATGATCCACGTCAGAGGGACACTGAATTGCAGCACAAATTGTCGCTGGCTCCCGGACACCCTCACGAAGTTCTGGATCACCTTTGTACAGACGCGGAAAGCATCGAAGACTGCGGATGCTCTGGCGTCTTTGCGAACCGGGATGCATCGCAGGTAAGTGTAGCGTGGATGCATACAATGATTGGGAACTCAACGGAACCAGCAAGCAAAAATATGTTGGCCAAAGAAGATTCTGAATGCACAGCAACATTTCAGACTGCTGGATGTTACCTCTCGAAAGAAGCGTTGAGATCCAGACGGTGGCAGATATCCAGAGCCAGCAGGATGTCATGATCGAGGCCACATGGGTGGTGACTGCACACTGACTCACCCGCCACTGACTAAGGGGGACGGTAAGCCAGGCTCCCACGCATGATGAACTGCGCCGGCTCCGATGGGGAGCCGAGCTCTGCCTCAGAGACACCTGTCGGCGATATGCAAAACTAGAGGTTTGCGACGCTCGCTGTGATTCATAGGGGCGGATGAAAAAGGTGAGCAGGAAACCAAAACACTCTTGTTTAGATGGAAATGGGGGAGGGGAGGGGGGGAGGCAAAGCCACAGTTTACTGAGACCATTTTGCACTTCTGTTTCAATGGAAAAACTAGTCGTTTGTCCCCGGATAGTACATACTTTATGAAAATGTTTTATCCGACCTTGTGCTGGAAGTTTGCCTCAGAATCGTGTTGTACCTACCGATAGGGCCGCAGACATTCGGGAACCTAGATATCCTTGAATTTCGTTCTATGCCGATACTGCCCCCCGTATCTAGAAATAATTCAGATGGTTTGATCAAGCTCTTCTATTTGGACAAATGATTTAAAAAGGTGCGCCGCGCATTCACGACGGTCAAGGTGGCTTAAGTATGGTGGAGATAAAGGCACAGGCCAGAGCAAATTCTTGCATACAATTATCCTCATTCGCTTTATTTCAATCAACATCTTCATGTTCATCAACATCTTGATCATGACGCGTTTGATGTTGAACGGGGTCAACCCATGTGAATGGTATGGTAACATTTACCGCCTATCACAAAGGCATTGCAGCACCTGTATTCGCTGCATGCAGCGCTCTAAATTTGTGTTGCTGATGTGTAGCCCCTACGCATTGGAGGGTTGGGTGGGTGGGTGGGGGGATCTAACTCGCTGGTTAACAAAGCCATTCCGGACGTTATGATGAACCCAGAAATCTATCCAGAGACAGTGTGTTTCGGTGTTTCGGCACAGCAGACAAAATGAACTCGAGATAGCTTCTAACAACCATTAAAACCAGCCATGGACTTGATTCCAAGCTTATGCTTTTACGGCTAGCCGCCTGGGCGATGTAATCAGTTGATGGCTGATGACAAAGCAAAATGTTTGCTCCGTTATAAAGGAGTACAACATGTCCTGGCATTCGAAATATGTTAAGAATGTGATGCGCTAGTATAATAAGTGTCACACACTCAGTAGCTAATGAAAATGACACATACGACGTCGGCGGCATGTAAACTTACGTTCGGCAATTGCGCGTAAAAATTCATCGGTGCATATTCGACCGGTGCTCTGAGGTGAAGGCACCAGGGCCAATAAGGACGAAACCTGAACGATCATGGGTGCCGCAGGAGGCCAACAAAGTGGCTCCCGTCAACAAGTACAGGGTCCGCAGAGCAAGCAAAAAGAACCCAAGACCAACGTGGTGGGCCCATGAAAGACCGATAGTGCCTCGGCAGGCTAATATATAAAACCCCAGCCAGAGCGCAGAACCCTCCGAGCGAAACGGGGTTATCCAAGACCATGAATTAATACCCCTGTGCGATAGGAGTGAAGAGTCCTCCGCAGATGAGACCAAAGGGAGAGAGCCCTCGATCAAAGTAGATGGCCCCTGAGCATCGAGTGTCTCCGTGCCTTACCTTATAAGAGGCCTAGCAACAGCACAAGGCCCTCCAAGCAAGTAGGAATAGCCCGGGACTTCAATGAAGGACCCCTGAGCAACTGATTGTATCATGGCATATGGGACCTGGAAAAAGCAAAAAGAGCCTTTCGGGCGAATGGGGAGAAACTGCGGAGGAAAACCCGATCGATCAACTGCGCTCAGGCATAGAGGCATATAGCGTCTCAACAGCACATCGGGTTTTACGAGAAAATACAAAGAGATCAAGGGCAACGTGGAAAACTCCTTAGCGATCAGATTGACCCGGCAAGTGGACATATAGGGCCAGGAAACCAACATCGCAGTGGCTGTAGGCAGCGTAATGAGCTCCAAAATTTCCCCAAGCAACATTTTCTCAATCAACAAAAAACAAACTTAGCCTGCTTATGAACTATTTACTTTTGCTAACAATTACTCTTTGTGGTCTTTAGGTTCAAAGGATTCCAGCTTTGTTGTAAGAAAACTGCGTCCGTCCGGCCGGTTATGGGCCCCTTCGGAACCTTTAGGTTCCCTCGGCATGGTCCATCGGACATGGTGTCGTGCCTCTCCTCCCCCTTTGCATCCGCCAACGGCCCGAGCAGCTTATTATATGGGCCCGCCAAGAACATAGGGCTATCCATTCAAAAAAGAAATACTCACGACACGATGTGTAGGGCTCTGAACGACCGAGTGCGCCCGAGCAGGTTAACATATCGGGGCCCCATCAAGAGCGTAGGGCCCTCCATTCAAAAAGGAAGTACCCAAGACCCAATGTAGAGGGCCCCCGAATGGTCGAGTGTGCCCGAGCAGGTTAACGGATAAGGCTCTCAAAAAAGAGCGAAGCCCCTCCGTTCAGATAGGAAGCATTTAAGACCCAATGCAGAGGACCCCGAATAATCGAGTGCACCAGAGCAGGTTAACAGACAGGGCCCCCGAAGAGCGCGGAGGGCCCTGCATTCAAAAAGAAAGTACCCAAAACCACATGTAGAGGTCCCCACGATCGAATGGGCCCGAGCACCTTATCAGAAGGGGCCCCGATAGGAGCGTAAGGCCCTTCCTTCAAATAAGAAGTACCCAAAACCCGGTGCGCAGGGCCCCCGAAAGATGGAGTGTACCCGAACAGGTCGTCAGATGACCCCGAGCTGAGGGCCCTAAATTCAAACACCAAGAAGCAATGTGCAGGGCCCCCGAGCAATCCAGTGTGGCTGAGGAGGCGAACAGAGGGGCCCCCGACAAGTGCCTAGGGCCGCTTCAAATAGCACGTGCCCCAGGCCTCATGTAGAGGGCCCCAAACGATTGAATGTGCCCGAGCAGGTTATCAGAAAGGCCCCTTTCCCACGCGTGCGGCCCCCATTAAGAAAAGAAGTACCTAAGACCTAGTGTGAAGGGTTCCCGAACGACTGGTGTGCTCAAGCAGGCCATCAGATGGGCCCCCGACAAGAGTGCAGGGACCTAAGCAAGTGACAGAGCATTGGTAGCGCCCTAGACCAATGAAGAGAGCCCATGGGCATGTTGCAAGTGTGTCAATATGCTAACCGAGACCCACGTAAAGGGCCCCTGGGCAACCGAGAATATCCGGCAGGTTAAGATATGGGACCCCGGCTATAGCCCACAGAGCCTTTTTGGCGAATGGAAAAAAAACACGTGGAATGGCCCGTGATTGACAAGAGTGCCCCGGTACGCTAGCAGGAAGGGCCCCAACAACAGCGCAGGGCTCCCCGAGCAACCGCAAAGAAATAAAGGACAGCGTGGAATGCTCCTTAACTATCGAAATGATCCTGAAAGTGGGCATAGAGGTCTCCCAGAAGCAGAATGGGCCTTTAAACGGTGCAATGAGGCTTAAAATTTCCAGTTTACAACTTTAAATCGCTTAATGATTTTTTTTTACTTCTCATAAGCGCTTAACTTCCACTTACAACTGTTCTTGGTCCTCTGGAAGTCCAGAGATATCCAGTTTTTCTGCGTTGTATTTTAAAGAACTGCAACTGATCGGCCGGCGATGGACCCCCTCGGAGCCAATGGGCCTCTTCAAGGCCCAAGGGGTGGGGCATGACCCTGTGTCTCCCCCCCCCCTCCCTCTGGATCCGCCCTTGCTCCGTACAACGTCTTACAAAAGCGCGCCGATGCGCTGTCTCTCTATGCCTTATTTACCCGTGTGCGGCCATGGCGTCGAACGGGTATTTGGCTTCCTGCAACCCACAGTTGCAAGCAACCCAGTCGCTTGAATTGCCCCTGTCACTTCGTGCCTGTTTCTGAGGCATCAGTTTCAACATTACTCGCCAGCTGAAGGTTTACTCATACTCGACATAAGTTTGGCTGGCTACATTCATCGTACCCCAAATAGGTAACACGATGGAGAAACTTCACCAAAACTGATCACCTCACAATTGGTCGACCACTCCTTTCCTCAGTTTTCTCGCATTTTCTTTTGCCAGCACCCAAAATAAAGAGCACGCGCATCACTGATTCATGGTGCCGATGGGAGGAAAGTAAATCCATTTCAACAAAAGACAAATATTTATTGTGATAATTGCGGACACAGTGTTACACAATAGAGGAATATTCCGTACCGAGACATCAGACCCGTGAGAGCTGATGCAGACATTTGCATTTCAATGGCTCAGTCAACAAGATAATATACGGGTAAGCGAAAGTCTCAGAGCTAACCTATGACGCCTCATTCACTTGAGGAGCACCGCCAAGCCCTGGGGCACGCAGTGTCACATCACACGACGCCACTCCGTACGCGGTCGTGTCACCGGTCGCGACCTAGACACCTGAAGCTGACATGGGGCGGTCACCGCGAGGTCACGGCCATCACCAGCGGACCGACGACACTCACCGGTGACCGAGTGTGACGTCACCAGAGGACCGACCACACCCACCGGTGACCGAGTGTGACGTCAAGGACCGTCACCGACCGAGTGTGACGTCACCAGAGGACCGACCACACCCACCGGTGACCGAGTGTGACGTCAACCAGGAGGACCCCGACCACACCCACCGGTGACGGAGTGTGATGTCACCAGCAGGGCTCCGGGTGGGGGCAGCCGAGCGGAATCTGAGCGGTCAGCAGGGTGGTGAGCGGCTGGACAGGGACCTGGGCTACGGCCAGGACAGGCTGGGCTTGATGTGGTCTGGTCAGATAGATGGGATCCAGAAGGCAAATGTCAGCAGTAACTGCGCTACTTTATCTCAACCGTGTACACTTGATGCATACCAAAGCCAATGTTCGTGTTTCGGGTTTTGACGGACGCATATAGGACCGTACCGCTGCCGGGCTCACATAATGAGTGAAGGCCGGCAGCGATCACTGTGTACAACACAACATTCCTCCAGGGAATGCATTTGCAAGAACACTAAACGACTGCAGAAAAGTACTGGCGTCCACTGCAAGGCAATATCTGCGAAGTGTCCAGTGTGGTATACTACGACAAAAATACTGACAATTGTGCTCGCATGTGGTACACCATGTTCATAACTCGCGCGCTCAAATGCGGTACGTACATCAGCGAACAAAGAAAGACAATTGGCATGCTTGTCGTTGCCACTCGAAATCAAGTTCACTTTGACGCGCCCATAATCAACTGCGCTCCCAGCGTGTGGCGCAACTCGCAACTGTCAAAGCTCACCAGCAGCCATTTTACTGCAGTTGTTTTCTCAACGAACTACTACTTTGTTTGCTTCAATAGCTGGATCGGGTGCCTCCTCAGTGCAGAATGCTGACTCTGGTTGCCAATGGTGAAACAGTGTGAGGTTTTTGGGGCCATGGCCACTCTGCAGAGGTGGCAGGGCCCCTGGGCCTGCGACCCAGTCCTTTTTTGTCAGCTTAAGACGCTCACAAGGCTTCGAAAACATCCAAAACCTACCCCGAGGCATCAAAATAGAGTCACGAGCTTCTCAAGTCCCTCTGAGTACAAAACAGGGCCGCTATAGCGACGATGTGGGTCACCTTAGCTGAAAAGGCCCCGCAGGACCCGAATTGGGCCCTTTCTGGGCGAAATCCTGGCTACGCCACTGATGATTACTTTTTACACGCAAAACATGTGCCATAACGATCCCAGACACCGCACCCTGGAAAAAATGTCGTAGATATATGCATATAACTTCGCTCTTACCTACTGCACATTCTACATAGGTTAAATTGAGGGTGCACATAATACCTTTCCCGTGCGGGACGTAGACATTCGCGTAATGATACGCAGCCATGCTGTGTTACAATACTTGTGCGTCTTGATAAACAGGAAGTTGAGCAGCAATGTCCAACTAAGCGTGGCCAGCACGCGTTCTTATCAAAGGTTCAACAGTCCAGTCACAGTCGCGCTTTGTACAAATTATGTTTTCCCGCAGGGGACTTCGTGAAACCAGCTAAATAGGGACATGACAAACACACGACCTCCCTGCCCGTGCCATGTGTCTGCTTTTCTCATCTCATACGATGCGCATCAAAGGTGCAGCGAAACAGGTCTAACAGGCACGTTGCAGGAGATGCAGGTCAGGATTCACAAAAATCGGTTCACAAATTCCCGAATAACAAAGGAACTATTCACCCTACTGTTCGGTGGTCGGCACCGCGCATTCCATTCCTGTCCCGTCTATGCCTTACGTGGGCCATTGGGAAACTTAAGTGCACCAGTAATAAAGCGCAAAAGTAAAACATGATGCGATTCGTCGTTAAAGGGTCTTCAAGAATCTAAATAGCTTTAAGCTCAACTTGTAAATCTATGTCGTGAAAAGAATAAGCTCAGCATTTAAGAATAAGAGGGGTACCCGGCCAGCAATGGCATTGGGTAGGATGCTGTACCGACCGACGTCGAGCTGCAAGCTAGTGATAAGCTCAGCCTATTAGTCATGTTAATAGAACTCAGGTGCTCACACGCGCTGAAGCGAGGGAGGATCCACAACGCATCTCTTTAGACTTTACGTAGGAGGTTAAACACAGCTGCCGAAGGCATCAAAATGGGCGTAAGTCAAGCAAGGCGCGAGATTCGGCTCAACTTGGGCGTAGTTTTAAATTAAGAGGAATGTGCTTTTGCTCCACGCTAGATTATGGTGTGTCCCTGGTGTATCCCCAAGCTCGAAGGCTTAACTAATACATAGGTAATTACACAGCACTTGACTTGCGTACCCGTGGATCTCTCCCAGGCGAAATAGCTGCTTGCAATCGGTAAGCTTCAACAACGTTGGCATGTTGCAAAGCACAGTAAGTGAGGCCAGAAAGAGCGGGCCTTACTCCTCGCACAGCACGTGCCACCGACAGATTTGCACATCGCGCGCGTGTCTCAGGTCCGTCCAATGGGAGCGCTCCTCGGCGCCAGAGCTGTTGTGGCCAAGTGCGAACCAGCCAATCAGGTCTCGCTTCTTCATGCTGCGTTTGTTGTAGACGCTGACCATCAACGTGACGTCACAAAGCTGAAAAAGAGGCACCTGAGGGAGGAAAGAGTGTTGTTAGAGCCACAGCTCTCATGAGATGTACGCACACGACCTGTGTACCTATCAGCGTCTTGCCCTTTTTCATTCTCCATCGTGATTTCCAATGCCTCATATTTGTCTATGGAAATGTCGTATGTATAGCGTTTGTAGGCCTTCGAGAAGCAGCGTTATTCGAGAACAAGTTCTGGAAGCATTCAAATGAATCATCAGTCAAATCCTTCCGCAAATTGTTTGCTTCATACGCCTGCGAAAAATTGTTGGTCCTGAAATATTTCCACCCAAACCAATGCCGAACAACATATAGGCTGGAGCTCGCATTCTTTTGCTTTACATACCGCACTACCGTGGCCGGAAGTACCGCCATAATGTGAGCACCTCTACTTGCCTACTCGCCTCCCAAATGAACCTTGTAAAAGGCGAGACTTAAGAAAATGATCACCGCGTAAGAATAATATATATATTAAAAAGAAACATCGATGTAAATCAGGCAATCCACATCACCAGGAATGTAGCATCTTACTCAGTTTGGGAAGGGCAGGGGGCTTAAACACCATAACTTCGAAAATAATGTGAATGAAATTCGGTGACAGCTGTTTTCCCATATTTTGGGAGAGGTGTAACCACAAAGGCTTAGCAACTGAGTTAGTCGTTAAGCTCCAATGACACACCTTTTAATGTACCGTTTACCTGAAACATCATGCAAGTAAACGCGCATTTATGCCTTGTAACACGTCTTTTGGTTCACGTAAACAGCGCCGCAAGCTACAATCACCTGGAAAATGAATGTCTCTTTGTAGAGCGGGTTAGGCTGTCCGCGCCTGAGCGACGTTTTGCTCCTGGCTATCTCCTGACCGTTGCAGGTCAGCAGGTGAAGCCTGACGTACGTGTCTGGCGCCCGGCTGCCCACGCTCGACCTGCGGTGCGACCACGAACATGTCAGGTCACCACGTACTAACACAGCTGATCCACTATCGAGCTGGGATCACCTTCTGGCGCACCGCAAAACATGGAGTACACGGCACTACTTCCAGCGTAGTTTGATAGATGTTCGACGTATAAAAGTCGAGAGTGGATCAGGCCCACCGATGCACCGGAGTCCGGTTTGCCGGAGTCCCGAGGAGCGCCGCGGGGACCCCTCACCTGAACTGGGAGCCCGGCTCACCGGTGCACCGGAGTCGGGCTGGCCGGAGCCCCAAGGAGCGCCGCGGGGACCCCTCACCTGAACTGGGAGCCCGGCTCACCGGTGCACCGGAGTCGGGCTGGCCGGAGCCCCAAGGAGCGCCGCGGGGACCCCTCACCTGAACTGGGAGCCCGGCTCACCGGTGCACCGGAGTCGGGCTGGCCGGAGCCCCAAGGAGCGCCGCGGGGACCCCTCACCTGAACTGGGAGCCCGGCTCACCGGTGCACCGGAGTCGGGCTGGCCGGAGCCCCGAGGAGTGCCGCGGGGACCCCTCACCTGAACTGGGAGCCCGGCTCACCGGTGCACCGGAGTCGGGCTGGCCGGAGCCCCGAGGAGTGCCGCGGGGACCCCTCACCTGAACTGGGAGCCCGGCTCACCGGTGCACCGGAGCCCCGAGGAGCGCCGCGGGGACCCCTCACCTGAACTGGGAGCCCGGCTCACCGGTGCACCGGAGCCCCGAGGAGCGCCGCGGGGACCCCTCACCTGAACTGGGAGCCCGGCTCACCGGTGCGCCGGAGCCCCGAGGAGCGCCGCGGGGACCTCTCACCTGAACTGGGAGCCCTTGACGACCTCGGCGGCCAGCCGGCCGGTGGCGGCGCTGTACTGCAGACCCAGCAGCAGCTCCGGCAGACCGCCTCGCTGGATGCTCTGCGTGCTGCCGGTGCTGTCGCTCCGGGACAGGGAGCTGATGTCGCCGCTGCTGCCGCTCGGCGCCAGCTACGGCAGCGAGACGTGTAACGTCACCCTCACTGGACAGACCATCAGACGGGAACAAACGGAAGTCCATAAGGGCAGGGTCGTAAAAGATATAACACAAAAGCAGCTCGCGTTCCAGACAAAATATTGGCAGGTATGCCCGTGACCCTTCCTGTAAGTCTTGGCATGGACAGGCATAAGCTCTGGAGGCTGCCAGCCCCAGTTTAAATCGGCTCAGACAAGCAGGCGAGGACTACCGACTCTCCGAGAACGACAGGACATAATCTACCTGCAACGGCGGACGATTGCCTTTGGGAGGCATCCTGTCCCGACTGCTAGCGACAGGAGGGGAATGACCGAGGATGCCATGCGTACCGTCATGTTGGCTCTGGGCTGCAGGCTGACCCACTGGGGCGTCTGCTGCTCCATGTTGACGCTGGAGAAGGGCACGGCCGCCTCGCCGATCATCCTCTCTCGCCGCAGCCGCTCGCAGCCGTACAGCCGCAGCCGCACCCCCATGGACGGCAGGTCCTCTGTCGGTACGGGCGAGGGGGTCACCTCCGCCGCGCGGACTCAGCTAGGCTCGTACGAAGTTCATGTGGTGCAGACTTGTGTCAGCGACGACATCGCGGTCACACAGCCTCAGCTGGACGGCCACACCCAGCAGGCGGCTGGGTTTGTTTTGGAAGGGAAGGGTCTGCTGTAGATGCCTGCATACAGTCGCATAGTGATCCCCAACTATGTAGCGAGGGATGTCATTGGTCTTTCTCGGTCACAGCCATGGGTCACCTTAAAGAGGAAGGGGTTACATCGGTCAGTCACAGAGCCCCATCCCACATATGGCGTGGGAGGGGGCAAGTCAAGCTTTAGGAAGGTAAGACGGCAAGCAATGGCGTACTGGAGGGAAGCATTTAAACAGCTGCTTCCCACGTTTGTTTTGCGAGCAATGCAGTGAACATAATATCGTTTTAGGGAAATTTAGGGAAAACGTCCTCCCGCGTCACCCTTTGCGATTAAATCCCGTGACAGCGGCCGGTGGGCAGCACGTGACATGGGCCTGGATGGTGAAATGCGGCCGGTGGGCAGCACGTGACAGCGGCCGGTGGGCAGCACGTGACATGGGCCTGGATGGTGAACTGATCCGGCCTGTGCGTGGAGCTCGGCGGCGATAATGAGTGATGCACTGTGCTGGTCAGCCGAACTTGGGCACCAGACACCAGAACTGTCGTCAACTCCCACCACTGGCTTCCGTGGTGATCTCCCCGCATGCTCGCACGAACTGGTGCCACCTGACACCTGATCAAATGAATGGCCTCACCCGCGCCGACTTTGTGGAACACCAGCGCCTCGTTGAACTGCGGGTTCGGTCCGGGCTGTACCCGACTGCGGAGCCGCGACTTCTTTCCGGGCAGAAGGACCAGGCGCACCTGAGAGCACGAGACTGCAGAGGTCAGAGGTCGGCTGCAGGCACGGCTGGCTGGCCGTCGTGGCGGAAAGAGATAATCAAATCACAGGTCTGCTCGCTTTGCAATCGCCCCGTCGGAAAACATCCCCGCTTTGACGTGTGTTTTGGTGCAAGCAGGGCCCATAACCTGTTAGGATGCGGCTCTTCGCTGGGGTTTTATATTACATGTCACGTGCTCTTTAACGTTGCAGCCACCAAATATCTTTTGAGCAAATATGTTCCTATAGACTATGAGGGAGAAGGGGTATCATGCACGCCAGGTATAATGGCGACTTTTCTTTAGAACGGCAGCAGGCCTTGTAGGTGAAAGATGCAGGTATGAATAGATCCTGTCGTTCCAAACGTTGTAAAGAGGGAGAAAGCAGTCGGATATGTTGTTATAAATGGCAGGAATTACCAAAAGGACTGGGAAAGCTTGTTTAGACATTCTGCCATGAACCCGTCTCTGTCCCGACAACAGACGCAAGTGTGTCACTTGTCTTATTCTGCCTTGGTCGCGAGTGTATTACCCGAAACGGGATCCGTGGAGTAATTGTCACCTTTATGAAGAGAAGACAGATAATAAATCATACCAGGGAGAAAATAATGGCGTCAGACAGAGGCCAGCGAACATTTGCCTGACATGTGAAAAAGCCTGACAGCGGCTTGAGGCGACCGCAAGAAAATGTAATCCGCGGTACAGCGACCGTCAGCGCTCCTCTGGCCGGCTTTGTTCCACTGACGGAGGTCCTGCTGCCTCCGCCTCTTTCCCGCTGGGTGTCTGCGAGCTGTGACCCACCTGCACGCTGCTGGCTCCGCCTCTGTGCCGGCTGGGCGTCTGCAAGCTGTGACCCACCTGCGCGCTGCTGGCTCCGCCCCTGTCCCGGCTGGGTACGTTCCGCGCCTGCAGCAGCTGTGCCGTTAGTTTCTTGGTCGGGAAGTCGTACGCGAAGGCCACCTCCACGGCTCCGCAGGGCGACCGAAGATCGGGCTCCTCCAGGTCAGCCACGTCAAACAGACGCTCCTGGCCAGAAACGCAGGAGATCAGCACTCTCTCCATTGTCTCATACCAGCCGCGTAACACGTCCGCAACGTTTTGTGCAACCGAGAAACCGCTGTGGCAACCCATGCCATGTGTAAATGATAAACAGATGCATTCTTGAAACTTTCTACTATCTCTACCCACACGAGCTCTATCTCTCCTCGACTTGTTACCATAGAGGCATCGCGGCTCACCTACCTCTGTGTGGGTGATGCGTGGACCCAGGCATGGTGCTGTCGAGGCCTCCGGCGGCGCGTCCAGACTGCGGGTGCGGCCCGACAGCTGGCCATGCCGTCTGACGTCACGGTGACGCAGTGATGACGTCAGATCGTCCTCGCCGGACGTGGTGGAGGACGAGGAGGACGAGGTGCCTCCGCCGACCCTGCCCCGCTCGGCCAGGCTGAGGTCCGGTCCCCTATCTGTCGCAGTAGAAGCCATTATCAGTCACCCCGACCTTGACCCACTCGGCCAGACTACCAAAGCCCGGTCCTCACGCTGTCGCAGCAGAAGTCACTATCAGTCACCCCGACCTTGACCCACTCGGCCAGACTACCAAAGCCCGGTCCTCACGCTGTCGCAGCAGAAGTCACTATCAGTCACCCCGACCTTGACCCACTCGGCCAGACTACCAAAGCCCGGCCCTCACGCTGCCGCAGCAGAAGTCACTATCAGTCACCCCGAACTTGAGCCGCTCAGTCAGACTGAGGTCCTATCCTTGCTTCGTTGCAGCGAAGGCTCAGGCCGAGCATCAGTACAACTCCGCCTGCCAGCGCTGGCCGGTCGGAGAAGAAAGGGGTCATAGGTCAAGCATGCTCGGCGTCACCCGCCGGCGACAGTTCGGCCACACGCGGCTGTGCCGCTCCGGTGCTGTCTGGGTGCTGGCTGCATGAGCCTGCCCGCTCCTTTGCATTCGCGAGTGTACAAGCAAGCCAGCTGGGGGAGGATGGGGAGAGGGGGGGGGGGGGGGCGATGGGCCGTGCCGTTAATCTTTGTGTCAAGATTGTGTGGCGGGGGCGGGCGCCGCGCCGCCGGCGGCACAAAACAGGCGGGTGTGCGGGATCGGGCCGCCACTCGGATCGCGACCACGGTGCGCTGATCGATGCTGTGATCTATCGCAGCCCGCCCCGGCCTGCCTGCGCTCCCACTGACGACCGCTCGATGACCGCGGCCCGCCCGCCGCCGCCGCTCCATACTGCGCGACTTTTCAAGGACGATGACGACGTCATCTGCGTGACAATGCAGACTTGTCTGCTTATGCTTATGCAGACTTGCATGCTTCTTGCATATGCAGGTGCAAGAAGCGAGAACTAAAAAGCAACTGGCTAAAAGGGCGAGTGTCGTTCAAGGAGAGAGGCCTGCATTGTCCGCTTGGGGAGGAGTGGCTTCCACAGCAGATCGTTCGACAACTACGCAGGTCGTTCCAATCAGGGACTGTTCAGCTTTTAACGGCAGGCATACGGCGCACTCTGGACGGTGGTGCTGGCAAGTCATCTTATAGCTATGCTGGGGGGGGGGGGGGGGCGGGTTAAGTATGCAGCGCGGATCCACAGCAGGACACCAAAGACCATAGCTACTGTACCACGCAGGGGTGTCGACTTATACCTTTTTGGGAGAGCCACGGCCCTCCCTCCTCCTAAATTCTGGCTTGGGCTCCCCAAGGTAGGCGTAGGCCCCACCAATACTTTTGCTGGATCATTACAGCAAAATTAGGAAAAACATCCCTTTGGGCATTATCTACTGGCCATGAATGCCTCCTAGCATGACGAATGGCCTCCCAGGATGGCCTCCTAGAATGGCCTCCTAGGATGGCCTCTTAGGATGAAGGAACGTGTGGTAGCTGACAAAACTTTTTCAAGGAAAGAAAAGTCCCGTTCGTCGAAATAAAGTTGACCCAAATTACTCGACAAGCACAAAGTTGGCGTATGGTAACGTGGTCGGATTTCAGCTCGCTCCCTCGCAATATTTTGCACACATCATCTCCTGCATTGTCATTTCCAGAAGCCAAATTTCGATAGACAGTCTCTTTGATCACGAATATTGTGCTGTTTTCGGGCCGATGGGTGCTTTGAAGCCCCAAAACTCCCACTTGAGATCAGACCCAAGTATCCCATTAACATCGAACGCCATAGCATCCTGAATGCACCCTTGGGATTCAGACCCATGTCTGCTGAGTGAGTTTCGAGAGACTTACGAAGAATATGATTATCAATGCTACGGGACGGCTTTATCGTTGCTAGGTCTTCGTGCTCAACAGAAAATCACCGATTGCCCTCAGTCGAATAGTTTCTTTCGGGTCCCAAGTGCTCCATATGTTCCTGCTCAGTTGCCTCGACAGTAGGAAGTTGCAATGCCAGAAGCGTCCGCTGGGCCGGCACACTGGACTGTTGGTGGTTACCAACTTCAGACTGCCAACCCTGCGCCATGGCTGCATTGCGGTCAGACTACAGGGCCTCACTTATTCCAGTGCAGACTAGAGGCCCGCTTCATCGGGGCGCCCCTCAGACAGTGTGCTGTCAGCCCGCCACTCGTAGCCGTGGCCGAAATCGATCGCACGAGGCGCTGAGTCAGTCCTAGCGGTCATGCTCCCTGGCGCAGGAGGCGAATCGCTTCCATTTGGCACTTCAAGGACCCCCAGCGGGCGTCAGTAATTTCGCACCAAAATGAAATGGAGTGTGACACATTGGCGGAGGACGGTTCGGTCAGTACATTCAGCAGCAAGCGTGGCACATCGCCTCGCTGCAGCGATCTAGATGACAGAGTTAATAGCGATTAATCGCTTCAGCTCTGTAACCGGTTGTGTTGATCACATAACAGCTGACAGGCGAAACGCGATGTGTGAAAGTCATGTACTAATGTTTTATGCGGCACACTCGTTGAGTAAAACAAGTGATGTATGCAACGCACACGTGAAGTAAAACATGCAATTTATACGACACACACGTGAGGTAAAACAAGTGATTTATATAATTTTCCGCTCGTTGAAGTGAACACATGGGAAGCAAACAAAGTATTTGCCTGTGCGACTTGTAATGTTCTGACGCTTCAGAGCAAGAAGACATCAAACTTCCCTGCGTGTTGCGCTGCAGGAGGCTTATGGAAACAGCTGTGTTATGTGCCCTGAAGACAAGCGCTCGGACCAGAGAGATGCTGAACCGCTCGGCTGGCGCAGACAGCTCTGAGGTATCTTGCGCTGGTGACCGTCATTGTCAGTGTCCTGACCACATTTTCCTTGGACATTCAGAAGCAATTGCTACCAAACTTACCGCAATGACATGGAGGCAACGGCAATCGATGCGGCCGCCGACCAACGGCGTCGCTCACCAGCGGTGCACTCTGAGCTTTTCCGCAAACTGAGCATTGCGCTCCGCCACCGTAACCTACAAATGTCAGCCCAAACGGAGGCTCATCCAACGTCGCCAAATTGTCAACCCAGGCGTTCCGCCGCCATAGCCTACAAATGTCAGCCCAGGCGTTCAGCCGCAATAGCCTACAAATGTCAGCCCAAGGCGACGCATCTAACGTCGCCAAAATGGTCCCAATAGCACCTGAGATGTGGCCGAACCTCGCATATCAAGGGTGTCAGGGCAGGCCGAGCCTCACCTGTCGAGGGTGGTCTGAACAGGCCGAGCCTCACCTGTCGAAGGTGGTCTGAACAGACCGAGCCTCACCTGTCGAGGGTGGTCTGAACAGACCGAGCCTCACCTGTCGAGGGTGGTCTGAACAGACTGAGCCTCACCTGTCGAGGGTGGTCTGAACAGACTGAGCCTCACCTGTCGAGGGTGGTCTGAACAGACCGAGCCTCACCTGTCGAGGGTGGCCGGGCAGGCCGAGCCTCACCTGTGGAGGGTGGCCGGTCGGGGGCGGTGCCCGCCGGCGCAGGCTGCAGGCTGAACTGTCGGTAGAGGCTGGGCCGCTCGTACCCGATGCCGCCGTGCTGGCGCGCCCGGTCGGGCCGCGGCGCCGGCCGGGCGAGCGGCGCGGCCGCACGCAGCCGCCGCACCACGGTCTCGTCCGGCTCTGACGAGCTGTCGCCGCCGTCCGCCGGCTCGTCTGGCGGCGGCCGGAGCAGCCGGCGTCACACGCTGCGCTCACGCTCGCGGCACGCAGCGCCGGGTCCGCGCGGCCGGGCGCCCGCTGCCTACATTGACGCTCGCTATGCTAGAGATACACCAAAGGGCATTATCGCTCGCGAATATTGACGGCAACATCGAAGCGTGAGTGGTTAAGTGGCTGAAAGTGGACGCTCGGGATTCCTATGGACCAAAGTGAAGGGACCGGGGCATGTGTCATTGTCTATAGCTTCAGCAAGCGTTTTGATAGGACTTCTTCACGATTTGAGGAGGGGAAAAGGTCGCAATGCGCGCGTGGAAGGAACAAGTGGTTGGCGTGATTATTCAGGACCAAGGAAAGTTAATTAATCATTGGATGAGTATGCACGTATATAGCAGCAGGCCCCACAGCATCGCCACCATTGGTGCGAAGGTGGGATGGTGAAAGGTTCTGCGAAGGCCCGGTCTTCGCGATCATGACCGGTCACGGGCCCTAACGATTGAGCATTCCGAGTGCCGTGTTTCATACGCACGTTAAATAAAAACACATCATATGCACATCTTTGTGCTGAAGCACAATGTGCTCCCTTGAAAACGCGCTCATGAACGAACATGCGGCAGAAAACAGACGGAATGTGATTCAGTGTTGTGCCAGCCGCGGGCGCCACGACAGCGCAGGGCTGAGTGCGCCGCCCTCCACGTCTTCATGACCGCCAGACCGGCGCAGCGCACCCTACTCTTACATCGCGGGCACACATTGCGGGCGTTGCAGACGCATGGGAGCGTCACGGTACGGAAGGTGCGGCGTACGGAGCGTGCGGAAAGTACGGCGCACGGGGCGTACCGAAGGTACGGCGGGCCACAAAACGAGTGGGAGCCCATGGGGGAAGATCAGCAGCCATGTCACATCCGTCCCAGCCCAAACTCAAACTGTAGAGTGGCATGGAAGAATGCCAGCCCGGATTGAGTTGGTTACTCCAGTATGCTGTTGATTCGCCATGAGGTTAGAGCTGAGCCAATGGTCTATGATCTGAGCCAGGTCCCTCTCGTCTACGCAGACCGAGGCTGCAGGGGCACAACAGAGGCTGCGCATCCCATACTGGCAGGTCACCTGTCCTCTTCGGCGTGGGCGCTAGCTAGAGGCGAGCATTGGCAGCATCTTCGGATTCAAATCTTTGGGCAGGTGGATTCGGAATCAGATTTTGATTTGAACTTGCGCTGAAATATCGAACTACTGCAATGCAATGAAGTTGAGGGCTGGCCGCTCGGTCCGAAGCGGGATCCGACATTGATTTGTTTCATATAAATTATCGGAGAGAAACGTGAAACTGAATCATATCCCATGCATTTGATGGCCTATTTCTTTAATGCTTTTCGGTGTTTGGTGGGGTTTGTAAACTGTCATGGTGTCAAGTCCTCATTTTTATAGTTCGGGCAATAGCAAGACTCGTATCTGTTTGACACATGTTGATTCGAATCCTCTGCTGTTGTGTTGACCCAGCCAAGTAAAATGACCACCGTAGTCGGCGCGCACTGAAACTCCAATCAACAACAACGATCCAGCCAAGTGACGGACCCTGTTCGTCAGCGACCTAATCCAATAGCCATCGGGGTTTGTTATCCCGTCCGATCGTGTCACCGCCAGTCAGTCATTTGCCAGTGGATTGCCGCGCATAATTCTAGGAGAGGCTCACGAGGCAGCCAAGACAGGGCTTGCAGGTCACGTCGACGGAAAGGGGGTCGGTCGGAACGGCCACATGTGGGCTGCGCCAGTGTGACAGCGCCGGCGGCCGTCCGTCCGGAATGCGTCAGACGAGCGTCCTGGCAGGGCCAGCCGAGCAACAAATGGACTTTTGTGCTCGTAGACGAAACAGATGGGTTACACGAAACGGGAGCTAAAGACGGGAAGGCACTGGTGGAGCAGGGGAGTGATTCGCTGAAGGGGACAAAGGCGACGCTAGAAGCACGGACGCGCATCGAAGCAGGGCGGTGGTGTGCGAATCAGGTGACTATGTCGCAGGTGCTGCGGCGAATCGCCCGAGGGACGTATGACGTAATGAGATATCCGTAGCACGTCAAATCTGGGACGGGTGTGAAGCTCAATAGCTTGACCAGGGTCCGCAGCGTTACTACCGAACCGAATCGCGGGCCTCAGAAACGCTGACAATGTACTTACGAACACTCGTCCGGACGTTGTAGTGGGAGGGCTTGGCCAGGAGCTCCTCGCAGCAGTGTCCTCCCAGGTCGTACAGGCAAATGCGCTTGTTCATGTAGAGAAAGGCCAGGAGAAGGAGGACGAGCAGCACACCGACGGCACCCAGGAACACAGTGGCTTCGGCGGGCACTGCAAATGGGGTCAAGTCGGGTTAGTCCACTACAGTCCCCTACATAAAGCAATCAACATGTTTTCTGGTCACCGGAGTCCACAGACTTTATTCTCTTCTTTGCCTTACGCTTGGTGAATATTCGTCACTGATCTCAGGTCAATCGTGCAGTTGCTCTTCAGGCAAACTAGTAGTCATGCATTCCAAGTGTGTGATAGCTGTTATTACACGATATGTTCTCGTGCTCTCTGGCCCAGGTTACGTAGTTCGCACGCAGTGGTCATGGCGACCGCAGCTCCTTAGTTTGCTCAAGTGTGAAGTGCACCCGGATCGTAGTCCGAATGCCTTGAAGCAAAGACGAATGTGTTATGGTGGCATGTGAAACGAAATGGAAATGGCGCATTTCATAGCAGCCATGGCTGAGGCAAATCTGCTAAAGGATATTACTGAATTTGTACACTGACGAAGCCTTACACGCTTCTGCTTCAGCATCTTCTCGAACGTGAGCCCTTTTGACGAATCAGCGCAGTTACTCGACAGAATCAACGACAAAACGGAGACGACGAGCCGCCCTGCCCGGTTGCCAGCCATATCGCCCGAATGTGCAAAGTCATACACGTAGCATGACAGGAACGTGTGATTGCGAAAGAAAGCCAGACCCATTTGTCAGCAGACGTGTTCTGCGGAGCGGATCCCAGCTCGCACCCCCGACGCCCAGTTCGGGTCATAACACGTGAGTCATCTATCCACCTCAGCGCCACACGTCGGCGGACGGGGCGGCCGTACCAGCTAGACACCCCATTCCGTCCGAATTGATCGCCGGCTGCTGCACGGCCAGCGGCTGCCAATATAGACCCAACGTTCAACTTATGCGAGCGCGCCACGCCAATGCGAGCTTGACCGCAGGCGCATGTGTGGCGGGTGTGACCAATGTGCCGAGTGTGACGGACGTGACAGACGTGACAGACGTGACGGACAAGACTGATGGCTGACCTTGGCGAATGACCGGATATGGAAAGACAGGGGGCTGCCTGAAGAAAGAGCTACACATGCATGGCTGAGTGGTGTTGCTGACAGGCGCAGCAAGGCGCGCCCTGCATGGTGGTATTCAACTTTCCCACCCATGCCCCCCCCCCCCCCCAGTTATCGACCAGCTGTGCTGACCTTGCGCATTGGTGCATGTAGGAAAGGTATGGTTATTACTCCTCTTCCCTGAAAAATGCAGATATTGTAATGTCATGCGTGGTTTGTGGGGAATCGTGTGGGCAGTGTGAAAAGATGAAGGACGAACCTATCGACTAATAGTAGACGCTACCAGATTTGTCGAAGTTCTTCCATCAGCTTGGTACAGTTGGAGTGCTGTTTTGCTTCACACCGTGCAAAAACACGCAGTGCAGCTGCTTCTCACCTCTTGTCAATACCAACGCAATAGCATGTTAGCATAGCAATACATGATAAGTGCAGTAAGGGAAACATGTTTCGCTGTACATACAAGTCTTGGACCTGCTCCTTACATCAGCCCGACTAGCGGATCTGAAGCACTACAGTACGGTCGTCCGTGCACTCTTGCCCACCGCCGTGTGCCTCCGTATGACCTTCATGACTCTCATTACGCGAATGTGCTTCGCTCTTCGTGCCACCGCGTCAGACCATAAAGGTCGCGTGAAATCCGCACGTCGCACATACACGTCGTCGCGTAAAATTCCTACGCCTGACATATGCACGATACCGTTGTTATTTTAAAAACGTTGGTCTTTTTCGTTACAACGGAAACAAAAGTCGCATCACGTAAGCACTCGACGTCGCTTACTCGCTTGCTCGCCGTTTTAGATAACGCGACACGAATTATTCTCATTCTCAAACTGAACTGGGTCGCTGAAGTCATTAGCAGTTCCTTAGACCCGGGCCCCACCGCCACACGCCTGCCCAGCTACAGACGGGCACACGGCTGGCGCTGCTGCTCACCTGTGTCGTCCGGCTCCTCCGCCAGTCGGACTTCACTGGCGTTGGCCTCCGCCAGCACCATGGGTGCGGTCGCGAGCCTCGCCGCCGCCTCTCCGCCGGCCGCCGGCTCGCATGCAGGCCTCGCGCCGAGGCCGCCGGTCGACCGACGCGACCAGGCGGCCGGGCGCGCCGAACTGGCCGCCGACGCCGACGATCAATAGGCGGGCCCGGCCCGCGTCACCGGCGCTGCCCGGCGCAGGAAGTCTGCACACCGACATACGGGGCGGCACACCGACACCGAGGCCGGTGCAGCAGGTTCGCACACCGACATACGGGGCGGCACACACCGACACCGACGGCCGGTTGCATGCAGGTTCGCACATGACCGACAGTAACTGGGCGAGCACACCGACACCGATGGTCCGGTGCAGCAGGTCCTGCACACCGACATACGGGGCAACGGGCACACCGACACCGAGGCCGGCGCAGCCGGTCCGCCACAACCGACATACAGGGCGACACACCGACACCAAGTGCCGGTGCAGCAGGTCTGCACACCGACATACGGGGCGGGCACCACACCGGACCACCGAGGCCGGTGCATGCAGCAGGTCCTGTACACCGACATACGGGACGCACAACCGACACCCAAGGCCGGTGCAGGCAGGGGTCCGCACCCCCGACATAAGGGGCGACACATACCGACCACCACAAGGCCGGTGCAGCAGGTCTGCCATCAACCGACATTCACCGACACCCGCAGACACCACACCGGAGGCCGGCGCGGGAAAGTCTGCCACCTGACATGCGGAGAGGCGCGGCCGACACACAAGGCGGCATACCAAACACATGAAACGGTCATTCCAACGAGACATGACACGTTAACACCGATGTGAAAGGATGTCGGTGGCTTATGGTTCGTGTATTGCTTTATTGGTTACTTCTTACACCTATCAACATGTCAGCTGGCTGCATCAGCAACAGGTGAGAGTCAACGGAGTGCACTGGAGCGACACATGTCAAAGACTCATCTGGGACTTCCTGCTGCTGAGAGGAGCAGTGGCTTTTAGGTAATATGTCGATTGCCGGGCATCGCCGGTAAAGGCCCCTCACGGTGCCGTCGCGCCTCAGGCGTAACGTTCTGACCGTCGGACAGGCGTGAGATAAAACGCTAATTTTCATTTTATTGTATATGATACTAAATGAAGGCAATAGCAGTGCTCACAAATGTCTCATGCATCTGATACCAATATTACATGGGCTTGGTAATATGTGCAAGTTCTGCGCCAGTAATGATTAGCCAAAGATAGCAAAGGCCTTCAACGCGTCCACCTGATCGTACGATGACGTCGCAAAACCAAAGTTTTCGGGTGCTTGTAGACACATGTTATCGGTTAAATAGGGCTAAAGGAATACAGTTTTGCAAAATACGTGGGGCTGAGGGGCGGGGGGGGGGGGCGGGCGCAGGAAGAAAAAGGCTTTTAAAATGCACTTTAAACAGTTTTCACCTCAGATCTCTCAGATTTAATGCGCCTTCTTTTCAGAGATGGGAGCGAGGGCGCAGTGTCCGGAAATTGGTTTGGGAGGTGGGTAAACCCTAAAAATGATGCTTAATGAAAAATAATTAGTAAAAATTATAAATACAAGCAGGGAACGACGACCATGGTTAGGAGGCACGATCCCGTCTCCCCTAGTCCGCCCAACTGAATAGGAAACTACACGCTTCCATGCCGGTTATGTCAAGTATACCTTTATCTGAAAATTGTATTAGGTTTTCTCAACCATCATCCGGTGTTTAATGACAGGCAAATGATTGATAAGCACGAATGAACTCCCGGAACGAAAATATTTGATGGTTATGCTGCATCGTATTTCAGTTGTTCTTTTAGGGGTGGGGGGGGGGTATCGCATTTGAGCTACATTGCAAAGGTTTCTGGGAGATTTAGCCCCAAGTGACAGTTTAGAGACGGCTTCAGATTTCTTGGTGACAGAAAAGGCCCTCTTTCACCCCTGCTGCGAACAGCCAGAAGTCATGCCTGCCAAAGCCAAAGGCGAGCGCCTGAAGTGACCCGAACCCACCAACAACGAGCGGGTGGATCGGAAGGCAGGCGATTTTCCTTAAAGGGAGTGTTCCACATTTGAAGGGGCGTTTGAAATAAAATAGCCATCTTAAGACAATTAGGTGCCATTCACAGCCCTTCTTAACCCGCGCCCGGCTGACCGGCTGGATACCCTTCGCCGGGGTGGGGGTGGGGGTGGGGGGCAATTTGACCCTCTGAGATGTCAGGAACTAAGGGAGCTAGAGACACCAAATTTACAGGGTATGTTGAACTGAACGTGAACTCACGTAGGTCAAAGTTGGGGTTCTTAGTTCATGGCTTCAGGACCAAATATGGTCAAACGAGATCAAGTTCCAGGTTTTTCTTCCAAAGTGCCCCAGAACCTAGACAACTTGCTCCTAAGCAAAAAGGTCACATGCTCATTGAAAGTCAATGACCTCGTTTGACCTTTTGAAGGCTATGGTGAGCTAAATCATACCAGACTGCTCTGAGCTTGGCATTTGAAATGTGCGACAAAGATTACGCTAGGCAGTATGTTACCAAAAACAAAATGTTTTCCCTGGGTCATTTTAAGTCAAGGACCTATCCTAACCTCTGAGAAGTCCATACAAGATGCATAATGCGGTTCCTGCTATCAATAAACTCGAAATGAACACCAGAAACTATCCCATACAGCTAGCTCGTAAGTAATAAAACAGGTTGGTTTTGACTTCGGTCTGACCTTCATATGTGACCTTAGGTCAATGTAATTTGTGCGTTTAATTGTTGTGTGCCTAAGAAAGCATCTCAGAGATGTATGGTCTCGTCTAACACTCCGTTGTTTTATCAGATGAATGATTTCCCTAGAAAATTGACTTCGCTGAAACCATCACCTGACTTTGACATGCCATAGGTCAGCGACGGACCATACAAAGTAGCTATCTGAATTTTGTATACCAAACAATGCGTATACTAGAATTGTCTACAAGCTATCCAGCCTTTGAAACCATTCCGGAAAAACCTCCGGGCGGTCAATTTGAGCCCCCCCACCCGAGCGCGTGTTAAGACCTGAACCCCCTTTCTAGTTTCCTGAGCTATGCGCATCGCTGAAGATGTGCATAGCGATTTCGTGTAGACTACTGTCGAGAGGCACCCCACACATGCATGGACTCTATAATACGTTTAACAAGCCCGCTAATCCATGGGACATGCGGGGCGACCAAGGCGAAGTACAAAATAGAAATTGCCGAAGTCGTTCACATATTGCGTTCGTGAGGCACGATTTCCAGGGGGTACTGGGGCCGTCTATCTGCATCAATGTTGGCGGCAAGGCACGATGGCAACGATCAAACGCTGGACAGTGTGTTGAGGGAAAGGAAAGCATTTGCTAGGCGAAGAAAATTGGTGTCCCGTAGCAATCCCTTTCACTTAAAAGTATACAAACACCTTAGAAGTGAGCTTATTGCATTATATTTCATGCTTGCTTCAATGTCTTCAAATGTGAAACATTCACTTTAAGCAACGTTTAACGTGTGATTAAGGGTGTTCAACCGAAGAATGCTTCAATCGCAAATGATTGGCATCAAAATTGTAGATAACGAGGAGGAAACTGGTTTTCCAACTTGTTCAGCTCTATAATGCCTAGGAGTAACGCTTAGCTGCAAGCGGCGACAGTATAGCCACCTGCACCACTTCCACCTGTAGCGTTAGTTTGAAAGTTGACCACTAGGCAGCCGTCCGTTGCCGGCGTGTGTCCAGCTGTCTACGTACGCTGCCGCTTGGAGGCCAGGATGGAGCACTTCACTAAGGTCTGCGGCAGAATCGTGTTCAATCCGCCAGACATTTACTAGCAAGACATTTGACACAATTTTGTTGAACCATATTACTGGTCAACAAAACATCAGCGCCTATAAGTGCAGTGTCCGTATCTACCGAGGTCCTAAGACAAAAAGTAAAAAATCCCATCTGCCCAATGCTTTTTTTGTCGAACACTGAATGGCGAATGCGGAATGGCAGCATGTAAGAACGTCGACGGGGTGAAAGTTCGAAACAGCTAAATGTCGAAATGCAAAACGGCGAACTGTAAACAAGTCGACACGGCAAAATGGCGATAAACTCAATGGCGACCTGCAAGATGGCGACATTGAAAAAGTCGACCTGCCAAATGTGCGAACGGCTAGATGGTGAACTGCAAAACACTTAATAAGCAAAACAATGATTCATTGGCAAACGGCGGAATGACGAAATACAAAGGATATATTTAAATTTGATCCCGGTGAATGGTGTCTTGAAAGTCGTGGACATGTCACAATGGCTGGATGGCTGGCTAGGCGTTGTTTGCTGTGTAGGGACCCATCAAAACGTCCAATGTCGCAGCGTCCAGTGGC
>NW_023596136.1:11596318-11654009 GCF_011947565.3 Pollicipes pollicipes | reverse complement strand
ATTGAAGCCAAACAATGAAAACGAATGGAATCACCAAATTAAGTGTGACAAACAGCATGCAATGAAACACAGAGGTTATGGCATGATTTTTAAAAGGCACATCATATCACACACATAAAACGAGCCTAACATGGATTGAACCATCACCAAAAATGACCATAACCGAGAAATAAAGTAACTTGCGCTTTTTAAATCGATTCGCAAGATACAAATCCATGGCAAAAAGACTAAGTTGTCTAATACAAGGTGGCTCTATGTCAGTAAGGGATGAGTCACGACTATGTGAGCTCCAATTGGTGCTTCAGCTCACGGTTACGGTCACGGTCCGCTCTGTGTCAGTCAGTACTGTGTCACGACTATGTGAACTCCAATTGGTTCTTCAATCACGGTTACTTAATCTATTCACGGCTTCAGCTACCACGAAAGCAAAGTGAATGAACAGTCCATATTGGCTGGCAATGCAAGTTCTAATGGGTTGTTCTTTTCAGGCAGTCAAATATTTGTAGCTTCTGCTGGAAGCTCTAAGTTTATTCAGATGCATTTTTGCTGGAAGTGCGCATGCAGCCCAAATTATCATTTAAAAAATAACGTGTGTGATATCGGCCCATTGCGCGGTCGTCGACTGGTGGCTTCTGATGTCAAAGGAAAAACTCGTGAACACGTTCACTTCAAATTCATTCCAATTTAATCTGTAATAAAACAGAACTTCTGGGATAGCGAAACAGTGACTCAGCGAGTTCGTCAAAACAATGACTTCCAGCATTAGCGTGCCTAAAGATATTTGGTATGTAGTATTGCTCTCGCTCTCGCCCCCACCATCATTCCTCTCTCTCTCTCTCTCTCTCTCTCTCTCTCTCTCTCTCTCTCTCTCTCTATCTCTCGCCTCTCTCTCTCTCTCTCTCTCTCTTCTCTCTCTCTCTCTTCTCTCTCTCTCTCTCTCTTCTCTCTCTCTCTCTCTCTCTCTCTCTCTCTCTCTCTCTCTTCTCTTTCTCTCTCTCTCTCTCTCTCTCTCTTCTCTCTCTCTCTCTTCTCTCTCTCTCTCTCTCTCTCTCTCTCTCTCTCTCTCTCTCTCTCTCTCTCTCTCTTTCTCCCCCCCTCTCTCTCTCTCTATGAAAGGCCGAGACCTTAAAAAAATTAGTGCTCTCTTAGAAGCATATCACATCATTCTCTGAGAAGCACCGTGCAGGATGGTGATTTGGCCGAACTTGCAGGACATGCTTTGGCCAAGTCGTGACAGCTTCATGAAAGTCGTATCAACTCAAAGCCATGTTTGTTATGAACAATGTCCACCAAAGCTCGAAGATAATATTTTTCGCAACCTTTCCTTCACAGTATCCAGAAATGTAAGCCAGTCCAAATTCATTGAGATTGTCGATTACAGCTGCCAGAGCGTGGCATGTACAAAACCAGACAATATTCCCGCAGCATGCGTTTAGTGTGTGTATGCTAAATGTGAGTGCTCACTTACCCACAAATCACATGGAATGAGAATATCAAAGCCTATTGACATGCTACTTGATGTGTTCCCAAATGCGGACTCCTAATCTCGCGCACATCACCTCATCCGTCCCAAAAGCGCGGCCAATGGCTTCATACTGGATGAAAGGTATCACTCTTTGTCATATTTACCTCTGTGAAGCCGAACTCCCCATATTTCCGACAGGGCTCGGAGGGCCGGTCTATCTTCCGTTCCTCCTTTGCTGTGACAACGGCATTGATCCTTCTATCCGCCGCTGAAACCTGTATGGTTGCGGAGGCCGTTGCTCCGTACTTGTTCTTCTTCTGAGGGTGTCCCGCGGAATGCAGATATAAAGCGTACAGCCACCTGGATGGGTCCATTCCGCCGCCTCGTTTGCTCAGCTTCAGGATCCAGTTGTGCCACGGGCCTTGTCGAGGTGGCAGTCTCTTCAGCCTGAAGCAGTAGCGGTCCCGGCCGTCGCTGCGTTTCCACACCTTGGTGACCCAGCGCACGGCAGTGGTCACGTTGTGGCCGGTGCGGCCGGGGGTGCAGTCAGCTGATCCCAGCCGGCAGCCCTGGATCACCTGGCGCACCCCGAACATGCTGCGCAAGAATTGCCGCTCGGTATCGGTGGCGCGGCGAGTGCGGCGTCCCGCCCTGTCGGCCAGTAGGTAGGTGCAAACGGAAACAACGGGCCACTCGCTGGGCGCATGGTGTACGGCCGTAGACACCTCAAACGCCCGGTACTTGCGTACCTTCAGAAGGCAAAGGTACAGGAACAGAGCCACGGCGGCCACCTTCAGCAGGAGCAAGATCCCGCGCGCGCAGCGGACTTTCTGACGCCGGAGCATGGCCTCAGGAGTGCCGGGTACCTCTGGGTGTACCTCGGAGCTGGTGGTAGGATGTGATACACGATAGCAGCTCCCGCCCGTCGGCAAGTGGAGGGAGCAGCGCTTGGGGCCGGCCACGTAGTGCTGTGCGCAGCCCCAGGATCCCACTCCGGTGTCCACGGCTTCACCTCACTGTGCCTGTGTTTATAGATTCTGCCTCTTATATGGCAACAGCTGCCATAATGTCCGCATACCGAAACATGCAGGCATTGTGGAGTTTTAGTGACCCAGGCACGTTCTCTGGTTGGACATGTACCGGACGAAAGTGTTTAAACTTACCGTAATGTTGTGCTGCTTGAATAAAACAGCTAACCCAAGCCGCTTAATGGATTAGGTCAAGTATGTACAGAAGGAAGTGCTTTCATAGACGTGGGCACCGCATCATAATTTAACATCTGGCTCCATAGCCACGAGTAGATTCATGCAAATGACTATGTTCAAAAGTGGGAAACTTACTCAGCCACCTTGTGTTTGCACCTTTTCCGTTAAGTACTACTAGGCCATTAAAGCCGCTCCTTACATTACTAGCACGCGATATACCTATTACTCGCATAAATTCCGGCGCAAAACATGATACAATTTTCTTCATTGAACCGTTAATGAAATGTTTCACAGTACGTGGCGTCCTTGAATGCCGAGGCAAATGCATCATGCTTTGAATGGATAAAATATGTTCCTGGTGTTACATATGTAACGCACGCCCGCGCCCCAGTTGCTGTTCATGGAAGTTTACCTTGCAGGCGAAAACACGCCCGGAGTAGTCCTCGTGAAAACGAATTCGGGCGCAGTGGCTAAAGCAATGATGCATGAAGGTCGTTCTTGTTCTTGCCGCCCACGTACATCAATTGTAATAAATTGAGCACATTGCGAGCTCTTGTCTTCGGGTCATCTACATATCACTTCATTCAAACATTGCTGACGACGTACATAATGATCAAGGACTCGTTGAAAGCGTCGAGCTCAAATGATATGCCGTGTTCAAATTGGTAGAGGTCATCTAATGACCAGAGAGTCTCCCTACCAGCCGAAGACCTCACGAATGGGTTGGCAGTGTGCTAAATAATACAAGGCATGGTCAAGGAGGGCAGCGAGAGAATTGATGAATTCCCATCCATTTCTTACCTTCATGTCCAAGGCATACCGAACAGTGACTGCAAAACGCTGGCAATGGTCGTGGTTATTTACTCACTCTGGCAGTGATGAAAGGACTAGAACTTTTCATAGTCGTGAATATTTCTCTTGTTTCTCTCCATCAGCACTCAAATCATTGTATGTAAGACAATGCTTGGCATTCAAAATCGCGTGCTGTTGCGCGGCCCCATGCCGCAGCGATGTCTGTCCATTACTGAACCCGGAGAAGAAACGCGGATCATTCATCTGATGGTCAACGTAGATTGTTTTGCGGGCGTCTCAGGTTGATCCTATCTAGCGGTGCGTTCCTCCAGATGGAAAGAAGGAAGCTTCGTTTTGTCACAGCCCACGAGGTCTTTTACTCCGCATAAATTGTACCACAAGGACAATGCAGGGAACGCGGTCACGTAGTGTGGGTAATACGCACTAGGCGAGTCAACAATCGTGTACCGCGGCCAGTAACAAGCTTCGTAAAGAGAGAATGGCGTACAATCCTGGCGTAGGAAGTAGTGAGTTACGTGGAAACTATTTCGGCCAGCCAAAAGAAAACGGCAACTTCTGCTTGTGACACTGGGTACTGATCGGCAGCAGAGTAGCTACCCTTTAGAAATTGGTTGTGTTCGTCAGCTGATCAAACCACTTTCCAAATGAGATAATTGAAGACTCTTGTGATTCTTCCTTTGTCTGGGCCCCCATCGGAATGCAATGGTGAGCGCCGAGTTGAGCAGCCGTTGCTGCCATGGCATTTATTGCCAGTTTGACTGGATGTCTACAATGGCCATGACCGCTGCGCAGTTCTGCGAGTTTCCGTCTCTCGAACATCGCGGGTGGAATAATTGCTCGAAATGTGTTCTTCGTCGGGCGTGTAAGACGTGCACGTTTAGAACAATTCCCCAGGCTGCCTGAAACCACGCACCTCGGACTGGGCGTGGTCTGCAGCCGCGCTTACACCGATTGACCGCCGCACAGAGGGCGTTCTCGCATTGGGTCGGGGATGTCTGGAACCGCCCGCCATTGTGCTCCTGTGATGCCACCTTACCGCCATACGTGACGTGATTTTGATCTCTGGGCACGGACCGCTGATGTGATTCCGGATCATAATACATATATAGGTCTGTTTTAGATAGTTGATCACTGCTCGCATCATTTTATAATATACTATCAGTGAGTGCCTCTTAGCATGTAATTTGAAATATGGCATTGGCATGACAGAGTCATAGCCATCTTGTGCATGGTTTTCTAGATACTAATCCTAATATTGATACCAGTAATTATTGTAATGTTTCTTTGGTATCGGTCGTCAAACCTAGGCAACTGGTCATATCGTGAAAGGTACCATATCGGTGCCATCTTCCTGGGAAGTACCTTAACGATCCAGAGAGCAATTACCAAAGTCTGACCACCGACACCTAATACACAAGAAAACACTCCACATACGACAGATAGTGCAGCTGTGGCAGGTCCTACAAAGGAGACTTGTCAGACGGGAAGAACACACGAAGGTAACCATTCGGAGTGAGACTCTGAGACCTGGTGTGGCAGGGTATGCATTATCAGCAGGCAATCCGCCCATCAGCATGGCGTGAGTTAACAGGCGCCCGGGTAGCCGGCTAGCTACCCTTTGCTCAGGTGTGGGAGGGGGGTAATTTGCCCCCCCCCCTAAGATCTCAGGAACTAAGAAAGCTAGAGACACCAAATTTACAGGGTATGTTGACCTGTACGTGAAATCACTTTCAGTCAAAATGTGAGGTTTCTAAGTCATGACCTTCGGGCCAAATAAGGTTAAACAAGGTAAAATTCCAGGCTGGCCTCCAAAGTGCCCCCTGAGGCTAGTTGCTTTTAAGCCAAAAGTCACATGCTCATTTAAGGTAAATGACTTTGATGACCAAAATGACCAAAATAATACAAGACTGCTATGAGTTTTGCATTTGAATAAGCGGCAAAGATTGTTATAGGTGGTACGTCTCTAAAGCCGAATGTCGACCAGGGCCATTTTATGTCAATGACCTATTCTGACCTCCAAACAGTCCATGGAAGATGTATAATGCGGTTCATGTTATTAATAAATTTGAAGTGAGCACCAGAAACTGCATCATACAACGAACCCTCGAGAAATAAAAACAGGTTGGTTTTTACCCTTGGTCTGACCTTCATACCTGACCTTAGGTCAGCGTGATTTGCTCATTTAATGCTTGTGTTGCCTGAGAAAGCATCTCAGAGATGTATGGCTTCCTATAACACTCCGTTATTGCATCAGATTGAACGACTCCCTGGAACTTGGTTTCGCTGGAACCATGTTCCGAATTTGACGTGGCCATACGTCAGGTACCTTACAAGGTACGTTTAATTTTTTTTAAAAAAATCAAATGATCCGCTATTCAATTGTGTAGAGCATTGCAAAATTCGGTGCGGCTGCGCCGTGCCGTTCGGAACCATTCCGGAAAAACCTTCGGGGAAGGGGTCAATTTGACCCCCCACCCGAGCACGTATTAACTATCACCGATACAGATGTCATCGATACATATCGATGCTATGTCGCATTTACCTCTTTTACCAAGAGTTTTACTTCAAATAGCAGGTGGTTTTTATGGCCTTGTCATCCAACTGTCCTATGAGATCAGTGACAGGTTAGCATTTGGTTGTCTCTGAGGACAGTGTTGGCTATGTCCTGATGGTAGCACCCCTACTGTAACAGGAAAGGTCTGGAAGTCATTCATTGTGCAGTGCACTCCGTTGTTGGATCAAATTGAACAATTCCCTAGAAATTGTCTTTGCTTAAACCATCGCCTGACTTTGATCTGCCATAGGTCAGCGACCTTACAAGGTAAATCTAATTTTTTGATGCCAAACGATCCACTATTTAATTATCTACAGCTAGGCAAAATATGGCGCGGCTACGCGGCGCCGTTCAGAAGGCATCTTGGAAAAACCTGTGGGGGCAATTTGACCCCCCACCCGAGTGCGTGTTAACTTAAGCAGGAAAAACCGATACATTTAAACATTGTGCCATAACTGTCCAAAGATTGTGCTGAACACTATTTCTTTGCCCAACAGATATGTGGCCGGCACATCAATGGTCAACAAGGAATAATGCCGACAGCACTGCTCTCCACTCCACTTTCCTTTTATCTTTTACCTTTTACTTTAGTCCGCACCCTAACTCTGGCTTACCGCCGACCATGACACACTCGCGCAAAGTGGTGTTTGGAAGTGTGGCTTCTGTTCCGGTATTACCACCATCTATCCCATCGGTAGGTTAAGTGCTTCTTCCCATTTCCAATTAATTTCAGTTTTGTCCTTCTCATTTAAGTGTCTACTTATAACGCCATTAATTTACTGGGTAACGCAACCACGCACCACACCAGTCACGGCCGCTCACCTTTTCATGGCTGCTCTTGGCATTTCAATTCCTTCCTTATCTATCTTGCGTAGCATTGCCCCCAAAATTAGAGGCAAATGCCCCCCACCCCATCTAACGCACTCACCAGCGCAAGAGCTACCAAATAAAACTCCCGCTTCAGTCAGAGTAATTTTTTAATCTGGTAGCGCTTTCTCTCCATGCTGACGGGCTGACAAAAAGTTCTGGCATCATCGTCAGCCGCTGCGTGACGTCACAGGCCACGTGGCTTTGTGGTCACCAGACGTAGCACTAATCATCTCCTTATAAGTCAGGAGAGAAATATGTGTCGCACTTCATCATACGCACTGCGTGGTGATCAGGCGTCCTGGCCCTGGCACGGGCGGACAATTCGGGAATCGGTGTAAGAATCGACCGGCCAGCAGCCTGATTCCCCGATCATAGATTCGCTGATCCCAGGAGCTAATATATTTGCCGCTACAACCGCAGAACTCCCTGCCATGCTCAGCAACAAGAACTGTGGTTCTTTAAAAAGCCTTACTGCATCAATTGTTACGCATCTGCAGCATCTGCAGCGTAATGCAGCAGGCATTCCATCAGATGGTGCCGCCAGTTTCCAAGCGATTTGGCGTCATCGGCATACATAAGGGTAGTCGCAAGAACTAGCCGCGCAATAAATGGTTTATTAACATCGAAAAGATGAACGGGGCAAAAGAACTGCCATTGAGCGGCAGAGGGGATTCCAGCCGGAAATTCTGCATTGACGATCGTCCTCTGACATTTATTTGACAGATACGAGATAGAGGTCCTCTTAAGACTGCTCTGATTTGCGAACAGCAAGCGTGTAACTGACGCTTTGAAGAGCGGCCGAGTAGTTTGTGTATGTGATATCCGGCTGACACTAGTCAGATATGGACTCATATGCTGCCTGAGGATAAACTTGGTGAGAACAGATCTGGGTCTGGGGAAAAGGAGTGAGTATCTAGGGATAACTGCACTAAGAAGCATCTTGTGAGGAAAGGTACCAAAACCGTTGATTTCACGGTGGTTTTCGGCGGCGGTGCCGTTTGCTTCTCTCGTCTCGGCGACATGCGTTCCTCTACGACGCGCAGCAATGCTGCGTATCAAGAAGCGTCGTTACTGAAGCCTGACCTCCGGACAGCGCCGCACGCCGGCTGTCTCACCGACTGGCATCGGGTTAAACGGCTTCTGCGCCGAAGCCGCTGGGGTCGGATGTCCCTCATCCCCTCCACCCACCGCCCCCCCCCCCCCCCTCTGTTTGGCGTCCCAGCCCGGGGCGCCGCACCCTACCCTCCCGCGTCCCCGGTCAGGGTACAGTAAACAACAGACCCTTCCAGCGTCGCCCCTAGTGCTGCGCCATACGGTGGTGCCGGTGGTCCGACCCTCGCCAGTCATCATGCCGGCCCCGACAATTGGCGCGCGCGGAGGCCGTGCCGGTCAGCGACGGGCGCTGGGCCGAGGCCGACGCGGCGGAGCTCGCACTCTTCGGCCGATGGCAGCAGGCCACGTTTCGTGCCTGAGGTGGTGCTCAACCTGCGACCTGAACACTTCGTGAACAGCCGGGTCCTGTTCAGAACGGTGGACGATCGACTGAGAGAGCAGCATCAGTATGAGGAACGGAGGCGTGCCCAACGTCAGCGGCAGGACCAGCACGGCCAGAACCGGGACCAGGCCCAGCACGGCCAGAACCGGGGCCAGGACGGCCAGAACCGGGACCAGAACGACTCTGACCTGGACCTGATGGACCAATATGACAGCCGATGGAAGCCAGGAGGGCGACGATCACCAGAGTCGGGAGGGCGACGACCACCTGAACCAGGAGTACTCGGACCGTGCCAGCTCGGGACAGAGGAGCCTGGAGGACGAGGACGATTTGGGCGAGGAAGAATCTGAAGAATGGACCTCGGACGAGGAGAGCGGAGACGAGTACCAGGATAGCCAGGACGAGATGAGAGAGAGGCAAGGGAACATCCGCCTACAAACAGAAATCTGCGAAAATGACTCGGATTTGCTCCGGTAAGTTTTGCTGCTGTTCAGCCATTTTCTTTAACTAATGGCCCTTGATGGCGATGTCTGGAGCATTACGAGCGCACCGGCCACCAACGAACGTGTCATATTAACAACAGGGGGGGGGGGGGGGGTGGGGAGCGTTCAGTTTCTGGCCGTGCGAGCTTCCCTCTGGTTACCGTAGCGTCACTGGCGACGGCTCTCGCCAGCTCCCGTTACCTGCCGCTCGCCGCCCGTGCCCGCGTCGCCGGCGTCTGTCGTGCCCGCCTCGGCTGCCGCCTTCCGCCGCCTGTGCCCGCATGGCCAGCATCTGTCGTGCCCGCCTCGGCTGCCCGCCGCCCGTCCCCGAGTGGCCGGCGTTGTCATGCCCGGGGCCGCCGCTGCCGCTGCCCGCCGCCCTTTCCCGCACGGCCGGCGTCTATCGTGCCCACGGCCGACGCTGCCGCTGCCCGCCTGCCCGTGCCCGCATGGCCAGCAATCTGTCGTGGCCCGCCTCGGCTGCCCGCCGCCCGTTCCCCGAGTGGCCGGCCGTTTGTCGTGCCCGCGGCCGCCGCTGCCGCTGCCCGCCGCCCGTCCACGCACGGCCGGCGTCTATCGTGCCCGCGGCCGCCGCTGCCGCTGCCCGCCGCCCGGCGTCTATCGTGCCCACCGCTGCCACTGCCCGCCGCCCGTCCACGCACGGCCGGCGTCTATCGTGCCCGCGGCCGCCGCTGCCCGACGCCGAACCGGGAATGTGATCCCTGACCCCTCCCAGTGCCCATAATACCGGCGACTTTCAGCGAAAACATCCGTCTGTGCGTGCGTCCGCCCCCCCCCCCTCTCTGACGTCACCGCGAGCTGCCCCTTCGCCGCCGATAACGGTCGCTCCTTCAAAATGGCCGTGCCGTCATGCGTTTTGCGACGCAAGCTGACATGGGTTTGTGGAATGTGGACTTCAATACAGCGGAAGCAAACGAACCAAATCTAAGGTTGTGAATGGGGATGCCCGTACCTACATTTTCAATGATCGCTATGTGTTATGATAACCCTCTCATCACGTGTACTTTCATTGATTTCTTACCCAAATGTTTTACGCAAAAGGCATGGGCCAGTCAAGTAGTCTATAAAACATTGCGATGCGTTGGTAACTGATAGCCCAGCTCAAATGCATTTCCATGCCTCGGCATTTGTATAATGTTACGCGCAAAAACTTTTGCGAACTCATCCCTCGTCCCTCGGGGCTACGGTTCCGGCTCAGAGACCCTCTCATGTAACGGAACTAGGCATATTAGTCACACGATTTTCCAGCAATCACTCATACCTTCGACCCGGCCGCCTGCTCTTCATTCCATTGCCGTCACGTCCATTCACCATCGCTCCACAACTGTCGCCATGACATGACGCGCTGTGGTCGGTCGGCAGGCAGATGCGGCAGGCGGCGGCCTACCTGGAGCGCCACGAACAAGGCCACATTGTGCTGATGGCGCAGGGCGCGTTCGCGGCGGTGCGGCGTCGGCTGTCCGACGCCACCCTGCTGGCCGCCGCCGAACGCACCCCCTGGCTGACCCGAACGCAGCGGCTGCGGCGGCTGGCGCCGTACGTGGAGCCCCACTGCGGCAACCTGATGCTCGAGCTCTCCAAGGCTTTCATCCAGCTGAGCGAGAGTGAGCAGACGCGCACCAAGGCTGAACACAGCCGGGACAAGCTGCAGCGGGCCCGGGACGTGATTAATGACAGCTGGAAGCAAGCCGAGCGGGGCCGTGCCGGCGCCGAGCGCGGGCGCGCCGAGGCCGAGCGCGGCTGGGCGGCCAGCCGGCAGGCACGTCACAACGCCGAGAAGGCCCGCTCCGAGGCCGAGAAGGCCCGCTCGCGCGCCGAGCAGGCCCGCGCCGAGGCTGAGGCGCAGCGCAGCGAGATCGAGAGCCGCTTCGCCTCCGTCGTCGAGCACTGCAGCTTCCACCACAGGCTCTTCGCCATCCTGTCGACGAAGCTGGAGCGGATGTCGGCGACGGTGGCGGGCGGCCAGCCCGTGACGCGCGATGAGCTGCGGAGGCTGCGTAAGGTCGTGCCCAGCATCCCACCCTGCGTCATATGGCCCAGGGCCCTGAAGAGGTGGGAGCGGGACGGGCGATGCCTGTCCTGAGCGCAGAGCGGTGGATTCGCTCATCAGCAGTGTCGCCTTTGTTCAGGAGCTCGCAGAACGATCTTAAACTAGCCAAGAAAACAGCTGCTACTGCAAAGTTTGCTTGTTGTTTTAGCCTATCTTTGTCTGATATATTTTGGTCTAACCTTGATCCAAACCGTGCGTTTAAGCAGCAGCTTTCGTCTCGCTCTCTTGCGCAGCTTTTGCGAACGCCCACCAAACATCAGTCACCGCTCCACTTTGTTAAACTTTCCGGAACCGGTGCTGTGTCGCTACTCTCCCTCCCCCACTCCACTCCTGCTGCCTGCGGACTCAGTGTCTGGCCCATGGCCGAAGAGCAAGGCACAAGCCCACATAGCCGTCGGCGGTAGCGGCCGTCCCCAACGGCCCCCGGCGTCCGCTCCTGTGTGCACGAGCCATTCGCATTGAGCCACCATGCCTTTATCCCAGTCTTCAGCTGCCCGCCAGACGAGCCTCTCGCTGGGATCACGCGTCGGGGCTGGGCCACGTGACGACCGCGGAGCGAGCCGTGGCTGTCGGCGAGAGACGCGGAGCTAGTTGTGGCTGTTAGCGAGAGACGAGGAGCTAGCTGTGGCCGTCGGCGAGAGACGCGGGGCTAGCTGCGGCTGTCGGCGAGAGACGCGGAGCTAGCCGTGAATGTCGGCGAGAGACGCAAAGCTAGCTGTGGCTGTCCGTCCGCAACTGTGTCTGTGCTACGTTGGCAGCTGCGCTCCTTGTGTACGCATATGCATTGCATTGGTAAGCAGGCATCCGTAGTGTCCGTGGTGAAAACGTGCAAATTGTACTCACAGTTGAGCCGTGATCGGGATGAGTCGAAGGTGTGTGTGTTTGTTTCCGAAAGTCCCACGTCAGCATTGTTGAAATAAAGGTGCCTTGTAAACTGCAGAAACTGTATGCATCATGCACTACATGAACTTGTGTCTTTCTGTCGAAGAAGCTCAGACTTAAGGTAGGTAATTGCGTTGGTTGATATGATGCAGACTAACTCCATGTGCCACCGACCTTGTCCAAATAGTTTTTCATAAATAGATAACGATTCGAGGCATTGTTTCTGTGAAAAGAGTTTTCCATCTTTTTTAGAACAAGCGATACAAAAAAAAATGAATGAAAATGCCGTACTTCATAGCTGCCAACATACCCGTCTCAAAACAAATGAAATGTTACACGTGCGCTTTTTCGGTCGTCATGCCATTGACATAGCGCCGTATTTGAAAGTGCCGCTATGTGGCAACTGACTCATAATGGGCCCGCTTGTTCTGGCGATATCGTTGCCAGGTTATCGCAGCGTACATAGCTCGGGAGAACAAACGTCAAGTTAGTCAGGGGATGGTGAAGCCTTGCAAGGATTAGCAAGAAAAGTTTTTCGGTACGCCCAATCGCTTATGGTACATGAACAATTCCACTGAAATACGACAAATCGTTCCTCGGCTCCCCTTGTATATCTCGATGGCAGGCGTACCAATCCCACTGTAGACCTTTCGTAAAGACCGCCTTTTCATAGAAGACTTGATGGTGCTTAAACGCTCAAACTTTCAGTTCTCGTCGCGTTTATTGAGTACAATACTTGCCACCAGATGAGCGCAGTTTGCTCTCATGCCCGACATAGTTATTTGCGAAACGCATCCATATCAGCATAAACAGGAGTACACCCGGCTGTAATAGACGTATCTCTACTCTCTGCGCAGTTATTTAGAGCTATTGCCACAGGACGCACCACGAGCGCGACATTCACTTTTTGTGGGAACGAGGCGCGCGTCGCCGTACGCCTTTTAACACCTGCCCCAATAGCGTGCCGATACACAACTCCCTAAGGTTTTCTGAGGAAAGCCCTCCGGCAGGTCGTAGAATCGCGCCCTAATTTTCGGTGGCCTCTGATACATCCAATGCGCAGCGTGTTTTGTGTTTAAAACTAATTAAATGTGCCCTTATCAGTTAGGGTTTCTCAGAAGCGAAGGTTTTTCAGGAACACTGCACGACGATCCACGGCCGGCGCAGGAGGTGGGCGAATGTCGACGAATCCGCGGACCGCGCGGGGCGGGCTGACACTGTTTCATTTGGCACTACATCATAAACATATGCTTAAAACACATACAACTACAGCCCCTTGTACCTAGATTTAAACGGAAAACATGCCTGTTTAAGCGTCGCAGCGCTACCGTGCATGGTCTCGCACATCTCAATCTAAAGCTGAAAAATTAGATTTTCCGTAAAATTTGACCTTTGATCCGACCAATTTCAATCAATTATTGCTCCAGCAAAAGAAAACATATTAACATCGCGTGATATCGTTGAGATCAATTAACTAATAATCCCGCGAGACTCTGTTTTACTTGGTTCCAAAACGGAAGGGGGTTCATTCACACGGACCCCACGCCCACACTAACAGTCGGCGTTGTAGAACACGGCGAATCAGAAGAAAGGTTAACGGAACGTCAGCGACTCGCAGGGTCAATATTGGCGTTCAGGGCTGTGGTATAGACATGTTTCAAACCCAGCCCAACGTGCGAGTCGAAGGCGCTAACCACGCGGCCATTACGCCCCTTACGTCGGGCGTTCTGCCACAGTTCAACTCAGCATCCAGCGAACGCTTCCAACAGGTGTAATCGGCCGCGCCTAACGCAAGTTTTGACACGGGCGATGTCTGCCGTGTGGCCCTGGGTGACTAGCTGTGACTGGTTTACCAAGCCGCCCTCTATATCACGGATTCAGTACAGTTACGTAATCTGGCAAGGATTCGACAGATCAAAAGTCCAAGCAATAAAATAATGATAATGGCACACTTCCCTGCACTAGTGCGTTCCACCTCTCTTGAAATCCTTTCACAATCTGGAACACATGCTGTTGGAATTAAAATCCCTGAGGTACATGTACACGTTGGTTTTTGTGAAGGAACACACATTTTGACCGTAAAATAGGACTTTCATTATGTAAATGTTTGCAGTCTTCTTTCCTGATGATGTTCATGAGCACCAGGTGGACCTGAAAAAGACCATTGTCACTTGCACCGGCTAGTCTCTATCAGACTGTCTCTGTTACTATTAGCAGCGACGTGAAGCGAATCCGATTTCAAGAACATGCCATTGCTGCGAGGTTGTAGAATTTAGAACAAAATTGACACAAAGAACGGGTCAGAAAACCTCAAATGTCTTCAAAATTTGCGTAGCGGTGAGAACAATGACCCAACAAAGGGCAATTGCCGACAGCGGATAATGAGACGAAGGTCGAGTAATGTGACAAAGAGTACCGCTCAGTTAGTGTTCGTTATGGAACAGACAATGCATCGGTAACCAGGAAGGTTGATAATGTGAAATAGTGTCAACTCGCCTCTTCGCCTGTAGCTGTGCAGGATACAATGCGTGCACCTGTAGTTGTAAATGCATTATGCGTATTGCGCTTGAACGCCATCGTGCATAATTTGCAAATTGTGATGGTCACCTACCGGCCCGTTGCAGAGTACTGGTGTCCTACTCGGCACTCAACAACACTTTATTGCATGTTGTTGCCATAGTTCGAGACTTAGAGGCCCAGCTGGCGCCAGCAGGCTCGTCGCGTGACGTCTGTCCCCACCTGCGTCCCGCGGAGGGTCGACGTGGTCGCTACCGGCGCGGGTAGACGGCGCCAGCGGGCACGAGTAGCAGGCAGAGCGGCACCACCGCCAGAGGGCCGGGCATACCGCGTCCAGCCGCTGCCCGCCGAGCGCGCCAGGGAGTCAGACGACAGCCGACAGCAGCACAGCGCTCAGAACGGGCTCGCCAGGGTGTGAGGGGACGTCGGGGGACATCCAGCACGACCTCGCCGGGCGGGGCGTCACACTCGGGTGACTTGAAATTTGCCCCTGAACCGTGTACGTTGACAGGAGGCCACCGTCAAAGGCCATAATGAGCCCCGGGCCCGCGGCCACGAACGTGATCCTGTCTTTGCACATGCAGCTTGGTAGCTTGACACAAACCACTCGATTTGAAATGAAGAGATGCACAAAAATTTAGTGAAGCCTTACCCTGGCTTCTGCACAAGACTGCACAAGACTAACGCAGACCATGCGTGTGCGACGGAGTCATGGAGTCGTGCTGCAGTCGTCGGAGCCCAGTGGTTGTGAAATCCGGCAAACAGCTGGGGCAAAACTCCCCTTCTGCATCCTCAGATGCTCGTCAATGGGGACACCAGCAACCATCACTGTGAATCTTGATGGTGCTATTTAACGTGGCCTGCGTGATGTGATGTATTACCAGCGTTGCCGGTTTTCGGTGAAATTTTTTCATCTGGGGGGGGGGGGGGCGCTGCTACACGTGGACTTAAAATGGTTGCTAATGAACTTACATGTGCTTGCAGCCAGGGTCGCACCTGAAACAAACCAGTGCGATGTTTATGAACTTGGCGTACAAAACGTCACACGCGTAAAGCGTACGATGGGCGCAAGCTGAAAGTGCAGTACCGTAATTCAAACCATGTGAGCGATCGCTTTTGCTTTGCTTTGATCGCACTGCTTTTAATTCGGTTGAGCTAACACTGACAACATTGTCCGGTAAAAAGCATACAATGCATGGATCAGACCGAAAGGCGTAGTAAGTGGCTTCATTTGTTTACTTTAGCGTTTCAGGTTCATTGCTTTGCCACGCTTTCTCTGTCTCAGGTTGATGCAAAATGTATTGGGCAATACCTGGATAGAATCGTTTCGTGATGATGCAGGGCTTAAAGTATGTTGGAACTAACACAGCTTGTCTATGTTAGGCACATTACCACCACAAAATGATAATATTCCTCGCTTAAGAAGTCATCTGCACCTGTCATAAACTACGCGGACTGCGCCTTCGGGGTAGCGTACATACAGTGAAATAAACATGTGGTAAATGAACAAACATAGAATGCATCAAATTCAATCTTATATGCCAATATGACAGACATGACGAATCTTCGTGAGCTGTTAGATAATTTAAGGCGCGCTCAATCCTGGCTGAGTTCTGTTCCGCCATCGTTCGCCTCAGTACGTTTTCTCGATGTTGAAATATTAACAATTGCATGCAAACGAGCACAAAACAGACCAGGATTTGGTTTCATCTGTATGTCTGTGTTCGTTCGCTCGCTCATTCTAAACGTCCGAATATATAATGCGGGGACGAAAATTTACGCACATACAATTTGTATCCGGACGACGGTCGTTGAGATGCCCGGCGTGGTCAGTTCCTCCGGTCGCGAGGAAGGGTGATGAGGAACGTCGGCAGAGGGAGCAGCGCCCGCCCCCACCACTGTTCTGTGTCGATCAAACCAGCGCAGCTGATGCCCCGGAGCGGTGATGGCCGGCGGCGGGGCGGTGCTCCCCGCTCCGCAGTCACGTGCTCGGCGGCTGGGGGGTCTGGCGCGTCGGAACGATGATGGCCGGTGGCGGGGCTGTGTTCCCTGCCCCCGCAGTCACGCGCTCGACGGCCGGTCCGACAGCCTGCGCCGATCGAGCGTGTCGGCTCGCAGCCACTCAGGGGAGCGCCGTTATCGACGCATCCGTCAGGAGTCAGGAGGCTGCAGCTTATCAGAGGCCGAGTGTCGACCGGCCTCCCGGAGACGCTGCAGTGTCCCGGAGACACTGCAGTGTCCCGGAGACGCTGCGGTGTCCCGGAGACGCTGCAGTGTCCCGGAGACACTGCGGTGTCCCGGAGACGCTGCAGTGTCCCGGAGACGCTGCATTGTCTCGGAGACGTTGCGGTGTCCCGGAGATGCTGCGGTGTCCCGGAGACGCTGCAGTGTCCCGGAGACGCTGTGGTGTCCCGGAGACGCTGCAGTGTCCCGGAGACACTGCGGTGTCTCGGAGACGCTGCAGTGCCCCGGAGACGCTGCAGTGTCCCAGAGACGCTGCAGTGTCCCGGAGACTCTGCGATGTTCCGGAGACGCTGCAGTGTCCCGGAGACGCTGCGGTGTCCCGGAGACGCCGCGGTGTCCCGGAGACGCCGCGGTGTCCCGGAGACGCTCCAGTGTCTCGGAGACGCTGTAGCGTCCCAGAGGCGCTCCAGTGTCCTGGAGACACTGCGGTATCCCGGAGACGCTGCAGTGCCCCGGAGACGCTGCAGTGTCCCGGAGACGCTCCAGTGTCCCGGAGACGCTGCGCTGTCCCGGAGACGCTCCAGTGTCCCGGAGACGCTGCGCTGTCCTGAAGACGCTGCGACCTCCTGGAGACGCTGCAGTGTCCCTGTTTCGGGTCGAGCGGGCTGTGTGCTGGTGCAACAGCGGCTTCTGGCCTGCCTCGATGTTTAGCGAGGGGACGCAGAACTGTGTTTGTCGGTGTTTTTTTTCAGCTTAAGCCCTGCCTTTTTCGAATACCTCGGTTGTTGTCATACTAACAGTGCTGACCACTAAGGTACTGTACATGCGTGTTCGCTCTCATGTGACGCAAATATGGAGTTTATCCGAGCGATACAGTTGCGTGCGTTCCCAAGCCACCAACCGCTATTTACCCGCGCTGCCATCCGAGGACTCAGCCACCGCGATGTTCATCCATCCGCCCGTCAGCTATCTCTGGATCTCCCCTCGCGCCCTCCTACGCCAGCCAAGCGCGATCGATGAGCAATTTTGATGACGTAGCCATGACCAGCAACATAGGCCCCAGAGGCTTCCGGCTGCTGGGAGAACAAATGTGGCGCACCACACCGCTACAGGCGAGCGATCACAGCGTCAGCATGCGAACGTATATGCGGTTATTGATGTGGGGACGATGAGCTGATAGCTGCTGCCGTGTCTCTAAGCAGTGGTCTGGCCGAAGACAAATGGACTGCTACCACTCTGTCAGCATGTGCGTATCACCCATGTGTGCATGAACCGGACTATCATTTATGTTTGCCAATCTATTTTTTATTACAGGTTGCGAGCGGTTGTCAGTCACTTTTCTGTGCTCTCGGCACACGTGGGATAGAGTTTGTATACTGATTTGTTCGCAATGAATCTGACCTGTGGATATTTATGACCCAAGTATGACTCGTGTGTGAGAACCGAGTGACATGCGCGATGCGTGAAAATGGCCGTTCTTATGACAACAGGCTTTAACATGTGCAACCAAAGGATCGATATTTCCAGTGTCATCTGTACTTGTCTTAGAAATTCGCTAACTCAGATATTCTAGTGGATTTAATGCGGAGGTCTTATGCACAAATGGAAATTTAGTAGTATTCATGTCAATTATCATTACCAATAATAAAAAGTAAAAATAATAGCCTCAAAGTGTTCATGCCATCACCGGGATTAGAACCTTTGGTGATGTATCAACCGTTTTAGAGCTTAGAGCTCTTGGTGAGGGATTATTCCAGTTCGCGATTGAAAAAAAAGCATCGCATAGAACTGCCGAGTTCTGGACATGCGACGAACGAGGAACGTCAACGACCAGAGAAAGAAAGCAAGCGTTGAAATGTTGGTGGCTAGCCACTCACCTGAATAGAAGGCGATAAGCCCGTGACCTGCGGCGCGGCCCACTTGAGTAGTAGGTGGTGAGCCCGTGACCTGCGGCGCGGCCCACTTGAGTAGTAGGTAATGACCCCGTGACCTGTGACCGGCTTACCTGAGTAGTAGGTAATGACCCGGACCTGCGGCACGGTCTACCTGAGTAGTAGGTGGTGACCACTTGACCTGCGGCGCGGCCCACTTGAGTAGTAGGTAATGACCCCGTGACCTGGGGCGCGGCCACTTGAGTAGTAGGTAATGACCCCGTGACCTGCGGCACGGTCTACCTGAGTAGTAGTGGTGACCACTTGACCTGCGGCGCGGCCCACTTGAGTAGTAGGTAATGACCCCGTGACCTGGGGCGCGGCCCACTTGAGTAGTAGGTAATGACCCCGTGACCTGCGGCACGTCTACCTGAGTAGTAGGTGGTGACCACTTGACCTGCGGCGCGGCCCACTTGAGTAGTAGGTAATGACCCCCGTGACCTGGGGCGCGGCCCACTTGAGTAGTAGGTAATGACCCCGTGACCTGCGGCACGGTCTACCTGAGTAGTAGGTGGTGACCCACTTGACCTGCGGCGCGGCCCACTTGAGTAGTAGGTAATGACCCCGTGACCTGGGGCGCGGCCCACTTGAGTAGTAGGTAATGACCCCGTGACCTGCGGCACGGTCTACCTGAGTAGTAGGTAATGACCCCCGTGACCTGCGCACGGTCTACCTGAGTAGTAGGTAATGACCCCGTGACCTGGGGCGCGGCCCACTTGAGTAGTAGGTAATGACCCCGTGACCTGGGGCGGCCCACTTGAGTAGTAGGTAATGACCCCGTGACCTGCGGCACGCTCTACCTGAGTAGTAGTAATGACCCCGTGACCTGGGCGCGGCTTACCTGAGTAGTAGGTAATGACCCCGTGACCTGGGGCGCGGCCCACCTGAGTAGTAGGTAATGACCCCGTGACCTGCGGCGCGGTCCACTTGAGTAGTAGGTAATGACCCCGTGACCTGCGGCACGGTCTACCGAGTAGTAGGTAATGACCCCGTGACCTGGGGCGCGGCCCACTTGAGTAGTAGGTAATGACCCCGTGACCTGGGGCGCGGCCCACCTGAGTAGTAGGTAATGACCCCGTGACCTGCGGCGCGGCCCACCTGAGTAGTAGGTAATGACCCCGTGACCTGGGGCGCGGCCCACTTGAGTAGTAGGTAATGACCCCGTGACCTGGGGCACGGCCCACCTGAGAAGTAGGTAATGACCCCGTGACCTGGGGCGCGGCCCACCTGAGTAGTAGGTAATGACCCCGTGACCTGGGCGCGGCCCACCTGATAGTAGTAATGACCCCGTGACCTGGGGCGCGGCCCCCTGGTAGTAGGTAATGACCCCGTGACCTGGGGCGCGGTCCACTTGAGTAGTAGGTAATGACCCCGTGACCTGCGGCGCGGTCCACTTGAGTAGTAGGTAATGACCCCGTGACCTCGCGCGGCCCACTTGATAGTAGTAATGACCCCGTGACCTGCGGCGCGGCCCACTTGAGTAGTAGGTAATGACCCCGTGACCTGCGGCCGGCTTACCTGAGTAGTAGGTAATGACCCCGTGACCTGCGACCGGCTTACCTGAGTAGTAGGTAATGACCCCGTGACCTGCGGCGCGGCCCACTTGAGTAGTAGGTAATGACCCCGTGACCTGCGGCGCGGTCCACTTGAGTAGTAGGTGGTGAGCCCGTGACCTGCGACCGGCTTACCTGAGTAGTAGGTGGTGAGCCCGTGACCTGCGACCGGCTTACCTGAGTAGTAGGTAATGACCCCGTGACCTGTGACCGGCTTACCTGAGTAGTAGGTGGTGAGCCCGTGACCTGCGACCGGCCTACCTGAGTAGTAGGTGATGACCCCGTAACCTGTGACCGGCTTACCTGGGTAGTAGGTGGTGAGCCCGTGACCTGCGACCGGCTTACCTGAGTAGTAGGTGGTGACCACTTGACCTGTTGCGCGGCCCACCTGAGTAGTAGGTGATGAGCCCGTAACCTGCGGCCGGCTTGCCTGAGTAGTAGGTAATGACCCGGTGACGTGTGGCGCAGCCCACCTGAGTAGTAGGTGATGACCCGCTTGAGTGAGTACTGCGTGTCCGGGATGGTCATGATGCACTCGAACAGCGTCTGTGGGTGGATGTCGCGCGCTTGCAACTGCGCCAGCGCCGACGCCTCGTAGACGCCCTCCTCGGTCCGGCTGGTCTGCACCAGCACGTTCTTTAGCAGCACCCTGGTACCAGCGGCCCGGCGTGCCGTGTCACAGTGCGAGCGAGCTCGGTGCCATGAGCAGTGCTGCTGTGTGCTGCCTGCTACCACATCGAACTAGCTTCAAAATGATCGTGCCGATTGTGGAACGTATTGGTCTAGTCTCAGTGCCGATCTGGTACATGCTAAACGGCAAGATCCTCATTTCAGACGTTTGGTTTACGAATGAATCTCTCAGCACCATCTACGGTAAGATCAATTACTGGGACTCATTGGTCTAGTTTCATCGTCAGCATGGTATGTACCAAAGCAATAAATGTTCAGCACACTATAGCACACGAAGAGCTAAACAGACAGACGAGTGGACGTGCGGCACCTGTTTTGTCGGCTCTCCTGCTTCATGAATATGTCGAGATGTGGCACCGGGTAGGCGCCCTCCACCGCACATGAGACATTCACAGAGCTATCCACGGGTCCGTCCTGCGTCAGGTTCATTGTTCTGGCCGGGGCTGAAACCCAACAGGCACGCAGCGATCATAGTGAAAACAGACCAGTAGCAGCCGATGGTGCGGCTTCCTGCTGGTTTTAAAATCGTCATGTCATTCACTGGCTTCAAATGAAGCGCTTCAGAGGCGAGTGAGCCGTTTTGGTTTCTCATGTCACGATATCAGTTGTGAATGCGAGACGAGATGCATACAAACAATATATGTATATATATATATATATATATATATATATATATATATATATATATATATATATATTACAAGTTAGTATTTGGGGACATAAAGTCAGCATTGCGATACCAGAGCACTTGCACCGCTCCGCTGATAGGTCTGTCCTGGCTATGGTGGATCGCACTGCCGCTCATCACCGTCACGGCTCTGCAGGGCTTGAATGACTGCCGTAATTAAATCCATGCACCTGTTCAGCATGCAATGCATGGATCAGCATTCGGGAAGAGCGTGGAGGACAGAGAGAGAGAGCACAGGGTGGATGGGCTCCGTAGAGATAGCTCCGCGGCGATGCATCGACAAGGCCGTAAAGACGTGTGCTTCCTCACCATACACAATCATCTTTTTGGAGCCGGTGACCACGTTCTGTCTGGTGGCCACCCTGCAGATGTAGTTGCCGCTGAGCTCGATGGTCGGGTTGTGGATAACGAGAGCCCGGTGTCGCTTCAGCTGGTCCTGCGACGCCACATGGCCCAGGTGCAGCCGCCCCTTGAGCACGCCCGAGTCGGCCGGCGGCAGGCCCCTGCCCCACTGGTACACCAGGTGCGTCTCGTCCTTGAAGAACCACTTGACGGTGAGCAGGTCGCTCTCGCGCTCGCGCAGCTCGTACACGCAGTCCAGCAGCGCCGTCACGTTCACGTTGTGCTCCACCACGGGCGGCACGCGCAGGTCCTCGATGTGCACGCCCTCTGAAGCTGCGGGGCACCGGCGCACGGCGTGATGTCGGTCACAGGCGGCCACGCCAGCGGAGAAGACGCGGCTCAGGCACTGCAGTGGACCACTGCTTCAGAAAGCTGTCTAAAATTGATGACATGTAATTTTGGATGCATGTGGTTAAACGTGAAAGTAAACTCGTATCGCCCGCATCCACAGAGTTATGATACCAAACTGAGGCATGTACGTCATCTGCATTTACTCGGACCCTGCCGATGAAGAATCATATTTCACACTGTACTGAACTATGAAGGCGTGTTGAGCAGCAGTTATATCAATAAAACGAACGATATATGATGCTATAAGCAATACACTTTGACACCACCGACCAAGCCAATAGTTAGTATAAGAGCAGCGTTAAGGCATGATGCGGAGTTGAAATGTGGTTGCAAATAAGTTGATCATTGCATTAGCGAGAAACATTATTCACATAGATAAAAGAGTAGTATAAACATTATTCCTCGGAGATGAGCCAGGGGAATGGATACATGGGTATCTCTATATATATTGGTATCTCTATATATATTGGGTATCTCTATATATATAAGTTGGGTATCTCTCTCTCTCACTCTCTCTCTTTATATATATATATATATATATATATATATATATATATCCTGGTTTCTCTCAGAGGAATAAGGCTAATGCTAGTGTCTTATTTATGGTTGCAAATAAAGTCACAAATTGTTAAAATAATTTGTAGCTTTAAAGCCCGACACCGGTAGCTTTCGGACATGACAAACAGCATGCTTGTTTTGTTTTGCACGTTTAGCTCAATTGGGGACCAAACAGACCTTAACGTTCTCAGACGTCATCTTTAACGCAACGTTCGCGAGGAGAGGGTTGGAAAATTAGTCAAATCTTCTCCATTCAAAAGCGCATTGTCAGCTGTCACTTTTGACCACATGCCATCACGCTTGCATCAGCCAGCAGCACCCATGGACACATGCTGTTACTAGCGACTGGTTGCGCAGCCCAGTCTGTCGCCTCGGGCCTGCTGACACGCCTACAGACCCACATCTCGCCTCGTACACGGCTCGAAGCGATACGACAGTCGTCATCGGCAAAAGAGCCCTGCGTTCGGTATCGATCGGGACTGTCGTTGCCAAAACCGTCCCCGCCCGCCGGCATCCCCTCCCTACCCCGCGCGGACGCGTGAAAAACGGCGCCACCCCACCGGAGATCGGTCCGGAGGTGGCCCACAATGGCCCAGGGTCAGCCGACGGGTGGTGCTCCGTCGGCATCTCTCTCTCTCTCTCTCTCTCTCTCTCTCTCTCTCTCTCTCTCTCCTTCTCTCTCTCTCGTCTCTCTCTCTCTCTCTCTCTCTCTCTCTCTCTCTCTCTCTCTCTCTCTCTCTCGTCTCTCTCTCTATCTCCAGTCTCTCTTCGCTCGTCTCTCTCCTTCTCATCTGTCTCTCTCCGCTCGCTTCCTTCTCTCTCTCTCTCTCTCTCGCTCTCTCTGTCTCTCTCTCTCTCCTTCCCCTCTCTCTCTTTTTCTCCTCTCCATCTCTCTCTCTCTTTCTCCCACCCTCTCTCGCTCATCGCTCACTGTATACAAACACCATACAGTGTTCTCCGGTGTAGAAGGGCAGCCGCTGATCCCAACACTAGCATTCGGCTCCGTGGTGTGGCCTCAATCATTCACCGTCCTGCTGGGGCCACGTCTATGGTATGCCATGAGATACATGCCAAGGGGATGGGATCGAGTGCTTCCCGCCCCTCCCTACAGGCGATCAATAAGCACCCATGCAAAACCATTTGTCATGCCAGAAAATACTGTTAACGTGAGCTAATGTATTACGCTCTGGAAGCCAATTTGCCTGCGTGACGGCTGCTTGTTGTGGATTTTTGCTTCACAAAGACAAAGGAAAAAAATTGCAAGTTCAGAGAAACAGATATTCCAATTCATCAGTGAATATCAGCCTATGGATTGCACCGTTGTCAGTGCTGAAGCGTGCTTGAAGCAGTTTCATCAGAAATTCCGGTGTCTAAATAACCAATACGTGCTGCAAGATCAACAAAGAAGGAAAATTCATGAGTATGAAACCTGTGATAGTACAAAACATATTGACCTCTCGATTTCTTGATGAGTGTGTGATCTTTGCGCTACGTCTCAGACCGATTCAGCTTTTATCATCATGCGATCCAATAACTTGGTCCGATTTCCAATTGATCTCAAAGTCTTCCTAGCGAGGTCAGCGACGACGTTGCGGTGCCGACTATGGCCGACCAACCGCTGCCTCTGCGTCACCGGCCAGTGACCAGTGACTGTGGCCAGGGGCCAGCTGAGCGATGACCGGTGCTGGAGAGGCGCGTGACCGACGGCCTGTCGACGGCCGGGCGGTCGGCTCTTCCTTGGCCGGCCGGTGTCCGCCGGCCGAGCTCTCCCCCCCCCCCCCCCGGCTAGCCAATGTCCGCCGGCAGTAGTCCTCCCTCTCCCCTGGCTGGCCGGTGTTCGCCGGCGGGGGTCCTCCCCCTCTCCTGGCTGGCCGGTGTTCGCTAGCGGGGTCCTCCCTGTCCTGGCTTGTCGGTGTTCGCCGGGGACGGTCCTCCCCCTCCCCCGGCTGGCCGGTGTGCGCCGGCGGGGGTCCTCCCCCTCCCCCGGCTGGCCGATGTGCGCCGGCGGCGGTCCTCCCCTCCCCCGGCTGGCCGATGTTCGCCGGGGACGGTCCTCCACCTCCCCCGGCTGGCCGGTGTGCGCCGGCGGGGGGTCCTCCCCCTCACCCCGGGCTGGCCGGTGTTCGCCGGCGGGGGTCCTCCCCTCCCCCGGCTGGCCGGTGTGCGCCGGCGGGGTCCTCCCCCTCCCCCGGCTGGCCGGTGTTCGCCGGCGAGGGTCCTCTCCCTCGGGCGACGAGCGGCGGCTCAGGTAGAGCCGTTTCCTTCGCGGCGACAAGGCGGCGGCCGTGTTCTCTTGTCGCCAGGAAAATTACTTGAGATATTGCTCCCTGCCAAGAAATTACACCGGGACTGCATCTGGGGCGGCGCGACGCGTCAAATGCAGACGGAGCATGCTGGAGGCTGCAGACCGTCAGGAGACTCTCTGGTTGTAGACGTCGCATCAGCTGCTCGGGATGCTTCAGACAGAAGCAGGATTGTCAAGGTATGGAGAAGAGATACTAGAAACTGCGATGAGTCGCTTGAGTCAAACGTGACGCTTTAAAACCGACTTAGAGTGCCTGAGTGATGTGATTTCAACATTTTCACAACCACGCGTTATGCGGCATGCACTTGTCGCTTCATGTGCACTACATTTACCTGAAATAATCACAGCTGTTTGTAAATGAAAAGCAAAATACGGGTCCTACTGATATTCTTCGCCCCTATTGCGGACACAGCTCGATTTACCCTGTTGGAGAAATCCTAATCTCGCAATTCGCACTGCTACCATTTTGACTGACGCGAAACCCATCTAAACGTGCGCAACAGCGGAACGTCCATCAGAAACAGCTCCAACAGAACAAACCACTTCAAGAGCTCGATTTCGTGTCCGTCCCTGCTTCCTCGTGCATTGAAGAGAACTGTCTTGGTTATTATCAGATTCACTTATCCAGTTGTGCCTACAACATGCGCTCAAAATTTTCACTGAAGATGGGGTAGGCGCAGTAAGTTCTTCCAGTAGCAGTTTCCAAAGTCAAGCTTGAGGGAGCAGGAAACACATACTTACCTAACTTAAGCAAAAGATGACTGCACCACCCGATGTCAGCTTTCACATGCGACCGGGTAGCGGTGAGCCCTCAAATAAATGTGCATGCATGATTTAGCACAACAGTACCCAGCACTGTCTACCTTGCGTGTTGATATACACCTTGAACCGGTTGAAAAAGAACAAATAGTTTCATGGGATGGATGATCCACGTCAAAGGGACATTGAATTGCAGCACAAATTGTCGCTGGCTCCCGGACACCCTCACGAAGTTCTGGATCACCTTTGTACAGACGCGGAAAGCATCGAAGACTGCGGATGCTCTGGCGTCTTTGCGAACCGGGATGCATCGCAGGTAAGTGTAGCGTGGATGCATACAATGATTGGGAACTCAACGGAACCAGCAAGCAAAAATATGTTGGCCAAAGAAGATTCTGAATGCACAGCAACATTTCAGACTGCTGGATGTTACCTCTCGAAAGAAGCGTTGAGATCCAGACGGTGGCAGATATCCAGAGCCAGCAGGATGTCATGATCGAGGCCACATGGGTGGTGGCTGCACACTGATTCACCCGCCACTGACTAAGGGGACGGTAAGCCAGGCTCCCACGCATGATGAACTGCGCCGGCTCCGATGGGGAGCCGAGCTCTGCCTCAGAGACACCTGTCGGCGATATGCAAAACTAGAGGTTTGCGACGCTCGCTGTGATTCATAGGGGCAGATGAAAAAGGTGAGCAGGAAACCAAAACACTCTCGTTTAGATGGAAATGGGGGGGGGAGGGGGGGGAGGCAAAGCCACAGTCTACTGAGACCATTTTTCACTTCTGTTTCAATGGAAAAACTAGTCGTTTGTTCCCGGATAGTACATACTTTATGAAAATATTTTATCCCATCTTGTGCTGGAAGTTTGCCTCAGAATCGTGTTGTACCTACCGATAGGGCCGCAGACATTCGGGAACCTAGATATCCTTGAATTTCGTTCTATGCCGATACTGCCCCCCGTATCTAGAAATGATTCAGATGGTTTGATCAAGCTCTTCTATTTGGACAAATGATTTAAAAAGGTGCGCCGCGCACTCACGACGGTCAAGGTGGCGTAAGTATGGTGGAGATAAAGGCACAGGCCAGAGCAAATCCTTGCATACAATTATCCTCATTCGCTTTATTTCAATCAACATCTTCATGTTCATCAACATCTTGATCATGACGCGTTTGATGTTGAACGGGGTCAACCCATGTGAATGGTATGGTAACATTTACTGCCTATCACAAAGGCATTGCAGCACCTGTATTCGCCGCATGCAGCGCTCTAAATTTGTGTTGCTAATGTGTAGCCCCTACGCATTGGAGGGTTGGGTGGGTGGGTGGGGGGATCTAACTCGCTGGTTAACAAAGGCATTCCGGACGTTATGATGGACCCAGAAATCTATCCAGAGGCAGTGTGTTTCGGTGTTTCGGCACAGCTGACAAAATGAACTTGAGATAGCTTCTAACAACCATTAAAACCAGCCATGGACTTGATTCCAAGCTTATGCTTTTACGGCTAGCCGCCTGGGCGATGCAATCAGTTGATGGCTGATGACAAAGCAAAATGTTTGCTCCGTTATAAAGGAGTGCAACATGTCCTGGCATTCGAAATATGTTAAGAATGTGATGCGCTAGTATAATAAGTGTCACACACTCAGTAGCTAATGAAAATGACACATACGACGTCGGCGGCATGCAAACTTACGTTCGGCAATTGCGCGTAAAAATTCATCGGTGCATATTCGACCGGTGCTCTGAGGTGAAGGCACCAGGGCCAATAAGGACGAAACCTGAACGATCATGGGTGCCGCAGGAGGCCAACAAAGTGGCTCCCGTCAACAAGTACAGGGTCCGCAGAGCAAGCAAAAAGAACCCAAGACCAACGTGGTGGGCCCATGAAAGACCGATAGTGCCTCGGCAGGCTTACATATAAAGCCCCAGCCAGAGCGCAGAACCCTCCGAGCGAAAGGGAGTTATCCAAGACCATGAATTAATACCCCTGTGCGATAGGAGTGAAGAGTCCTCCGCAGATGAGACCAAAGGGAGGGAGCCCTCGATCAAAGTAGATGGCCCCTGAGCATCGAGTGTCTTCGTGCCTTACCTTACAAAAGCCCCAGCAACAGCACAAGGCCCTCCAAGCAAGTAGGAATAGCCCGGGACTTCAATGAAGGATCCCTGAGCAACTGATTGTATCATGGCATATGGGGCCTGGAAAAAGCAAAAAGAGCCTTTCAGGCGAATGGGGAGAAACCGCGGAGGAAAACCTGATCGATCAACAGCGCTCAGGCATAGAGGCATATACCGTCTCAACAGCACATTGGGTCTTACGAGAAAATACAAAGAGATCAAGGGCAACGTGGAAAACTCCTTAGCGATCAGATTGACGCGGCAAATTGACATATAGGGCCAGGAAACCAACATTGCAATGGCTCTAGACAGCGTAATGAGCTCCAAAATTTCCCCAAGCAACATTTTCTCAATCAACATAAAATAGACTTAGTCTGCTTATGAACTATTTACTTTTGCTAACAATTACTCTTGGTGGTCTTTAGGTTCAAAGGATTCCAGCTTTGTTGTAAGAAAACTGCGTCCGTCCGGCCGGTTATGGGCCCCTTCGGAACCTTTAGGTTCCCTCGGCATGGTCCATGGGACATGGTGTCGTGCCTCCCCTCCCCCTTTGCATCCGCCAACGGACCGAGTAGCTTATTATATGGGCCCGCCAAGAACATAGGGCTATCCATTCAAAAAAGAAATACTCACGACACGATGTGTAGGGCTCTGAACGACCGAGTGCGCCCGAGCAGGTTAACATATCGGGGCCCCATCAAGAGCGTAGGGCCCTCCATTCAAAAAGGAAGTACCCAAGACCCAATGTAGAGGGCCCCCGAATGGTCGAGTGTGCCCGAGCAGGTTAACGGATAAGGCTCTCAAAAAAGAGCGAAGCCCCTCCGTTCAGATAGGGAGCATTTAAGACCCAATGCAGAGGACCCCGAATAATCGAGTGCACCAGAGCAGGTTAACAGACAGGGCCCCCGAAGAGCGCGGAGGGCCCTGCATTCAAAAAGAAAGTACCCAAAACCACATGTAGAGGTTCCCACGATCGAATGGGCCCGAGCACATTATCAGAAGGGGCCCCGATAGGAGCGTAAGGCCCTTCCTTCAAATAAGAAGTACCCAAAACCCGGTGCGCAGGGCCCCCGAAAGATGGAGTGTACCCGAACAGGTCGTCAGATGACCCCGAGCTGAGGGCCCTAAATTCAAACACCAAGAAGCAATGTGCAGGGCCCCCGAGCAATCCAGTGTGGCTGAGGAGGCGAACAGAGGGGCCCCCGACAAGTGCCTAGGGCCGCTTCAAATAGCACGTGCCCCAGGCCTCATGTAGAGGGCCCCAAACGATTGAATGTGCCCGAGCAGGTTATCAGAAAGGCCCCTTTCCCACGCGTGCGGCCCCCATTAAGAAAAGAAGTACCTAAGACCTAGTGTGAAGGGTTCCCGAACGACTGGTGTGCTCAAGCAGGCCATCAGATGGGCCCCCGACAAGAGTGCAGGGACCTAAGCAAGTGACAGAGCATTGGTAGCGCCCTAGACCAATGAAGAGAGCCCATGGGCATGTTGCAAGTGTGTCAATATGCTAACCGAGACCCACGTAAAGGGCCCCTGGGCAACCGAGAATATCCGGCAGGTTAAGATATGGGACCCCGGCTATAGCCCACAGAGCCTTTTTGGCGAATGGAAAAAAAAAACACGTGGAATGGCCCGTGATTGACAAGAGTGCCCCGGTACGCTAGCAGGAAGGGCCCCAACAACAGCGCAGGGCCCCCCGAGCAACTGCAAAGAAATAAAGGACAGCGTGGAATGCTCCTTAACTATCGAAATGATCCTGAAAGTGGGCATAGAGGTCTCCCAGAAGCAGAATGGGCCTTTAAACGGTGCAATGAGGCTTAAAATTTCCAGTTTGCAACTTTCAATCGCTTAATGATTTTTTTTTACTTCTCATAAGCGCTTAACTTCCACTTACAACTGTTCTTGGTCCTCTGGAAGTCCAGAGATATCCAGTTTTTCTGCGTTGTATTTTAAAGAACTGCAGCTGATCGGCCGGCGATGGACCCCCTCGGAGCCAATGGGCCTCTTCAAGGCCCAAGGGGTGGGGCATGACCCTGTGTCTCCCTCCCCCCCCCTCTGGATCCGCCCTTGCTCCGTACAACGTCTTACAAAAGCGCGCCGATGCGCTGTCTCTCTATGCCTTATTTACCCGTGTGCGGCCATGGCGTCGAACGGGTATTTGGCTTCCTGCAACCCACAGTTGCAAGCAACCCAGTCGCTTGAATTGCCCCTGTCACTTCGTGCCTGTTTCTGAGGCATCAGTTTCAACATTACTCGCCAGCTGAAGGTTTACTCACTCGACATAAGTTTGGCTGGCTGCATTCATCGTACCCCAAATAGGTAACATGATGGAGAAACTTCATCAAAATTGATCATCTCACAATTGGTCGACCACTCCTTTCCTCAGTTTTCTCGCATTTTCTTTTGCCAGCACCCAAAACAAAGAGCACGCGCATCACTGATTCATGGTGCCGATGGGAGGAAAGTAAATCCATTTCAACAAAAGACAAATATTTATTGTGATAATTGCGGACACAGTGTTACACAATAGAGGAATATTCCGTACCGAGACATCAGACCCGTGAGAGCTGATGCAGACATTTGCATTTCAATGGCTCAGTCAACAAGATAATATACGGGTAAGCGAAAGTCTCAGAGCTGACCTATGACGCCTCATTCACTTGAGGAGCACCGCCAAGCCCTGGGGCACGCAGTGTCACATCACACGACGCCACTCCGTACGCGGTCGTGTCACCGGTCGCGACCTAGACACCTGAGGCTGACATGGGGCGGTCACCGCGAGGTCACGGCCATCACCACCGGACCGACCACACCACCGGTGGCCGAGTGTGACGTCACCAGAGGACCGACACACCCACCGGTGACCGAGTGTGACGTCACCAGAGGACCGACCACACTCACGGTGACCGAGTGTGACGTCACCAGAGGACCGACCCACACCCACCGGTGACCGAGTGTGACGTCACCAGAGGACCGACCACACCCACCGGTGACCGAATGTGACGTCACCAGAGGACGACCACACCCACCGGTGACCGAGTGTGACGTCACCAGAGGACCGACCACACCCACCGGTGACCGAGTGTGACGTCACCAGAGACCGCCACACCCACCGGTGACCGAGTGTGACGTCACCAGAGGACCGACCACACCCACCGGTGACCGAGTGTGACGTCACCAGAGGACCGACCACACCCACCGGTGACGGAGTGTGACGTCACCAGAGGACCGACCACACCCACCGGTGACCGAGTGTGACGTCACCAGAGGACCGACCACACCCACCGGTGACCGAGTGTGACGTCACCAGAGGACCGACCACACCCACCGGTGACCGAGTGTGACGTCACCAGAGGACCGACCACACCCACCGGTGACGGAGTGTGATGTCACCAGCAGGGCTCCGGGTGGGGGCAGCCGAGCGGAATCTGAGCGGTCAGCAGGGTGGTGAGCGGCTGGACAGGGACCTGGGCTACGGCCAGGACAGGCTGGGCTTGATGTGGTCTGGTCAGATAGATGGGATCCAGAAGGCAAATGTCAGCAGTAACTGCGCTACTTTATCTCAACCGTGTACACTTGATGCATACCAAAGCCAATGTTCGTGTTTCGGGTTTTGACGGACGCATATAGGACCGTACCGCTGCCGGGCTCACATAATGAGTAAAGGCCGGCAGCGATCACTGTGTACAACGCAACATTCCTCCAGGGAATGCATTTGCAAGAACACTAAACGACTGCAGAAAAGTACTGGCGTCCACTGCAAGGCAATATCTGCGAAGTGTCCAGTGTGGTATACCACGACAAAAATACTGACAATTGTGCTCGCATGTGGTACACCATGTTCATAATTCGCGCGCTCAAATGCGGTGCGTACATCAGCGAACAAAGAAAGACAATTGGCATGCTTGTCGTTGCCACTCGAAATCAAGTTCACTATGACGCGCCCATAATCAACTGCGCTCCCAGCGTGTGGCGCAACTCGCAACTGCCAAAGCTCACCAGCAGCCATTTTACTGCAGTTGTTTTCTCAACGAACTACTACTTTGTTTGCTTCAATAGCTGGATCGGGTGCCTCCTCAGTGCAGAATGCTGACTCTGGTTGCCAATGGCGAAACAATGTGAGGTTTTTGGGGCCATGGCCACTCTGCAGAGGTGGCAGGGCCCCTGGGCCTGCGACCCAGTCCTTTTTTGTCAGCTTAAGACGCTCACAAGGCTTCGAAAACATCCAAAACCTACCCCGAGGCATCAAAATAGAGTCACGAGCTTCTCAAGTCCCTCTGAATACAAAACAGGGCCGCTATAGCGACGATGTAGGTCACCTTAGCTGAAAAGGCCCCGCAGGACCCGAATTGGGCCCTTTCTGGGCGAAATCCTGACTACGCCACCGACGATTACTTTTTACACGCAAAACATGTGCCATAACGATCCCAGACACCGCACCCTGGAAAAAATGTCGTAGATATATGCATATAACTTCGCTCGTACCTACTGCACATTCTACATAGGTTAAATTGAGGGTGCACATAATACCTTTCCCGTGCGGGACGTAGACATTTGCGTAATGATACGCAGCCATGCTGTGTTACAATACTTGTGCGTCTTGATAAACAGGAAGTTGAGCAGCAATGTCCAACTAAGCGTGGCCAGCACGCGTTCTTATCAAAGGTTCAACAGTCCAGTCACAGTCGCGCTTTGTACAAATTATGTTTTCCCGCAGGGGACTTCGTGAAACCAGCTAAATAGGGACATGACAAACACACGACCTCCCTGCCCGTGCCATGTGTCTGCTTTTCTCATCTCATACGATGCGCATCAAAGGTGCAGCGAAACAGGTCTAACAGGCACGTTGCAGGAGATGCAGGTCAGGATTCACAAAAATCGGTTCACAAATTCCCGAATAACAAAGGAACTATTCACCCTACTGTTCGGTGGTCGGCACCGCGCATTCCATTCCTGTCCCGTCTATGCCTTACGTGGGCCATTGGGAAACTTAAGTGCACCAGTAATAAAGCGCAAAAGTAAAACATGATGCGATTCGTCGCTAAAGGGTCTTCAAGAATCTAAATAGCTTTAAGCTCAACTTGTAAATCTATGTCGTTAAAAGAATAAGCTCAGCAGTTAAGAATAAAAGGGGTACCCGGCCAGCAATGGCATTGGGTAGGATGCTGTACCGACCGACGTCGAGCTGCAAGCTAGTGATAAGCTCAGCCTATTAGTCATGTTAATAGAACTCAGGTGCTCACACGCGCTGAAGCGAGGGAGGATCCACAACGCATCTCTTTAGACTTTACGTAGGAGGTTAAACACTGCTGCCGAAGGCATCAAAATGGGCGTAAGTCAAGCAAGGCGCGAGATTCGGCTCAACTTGGGCGTATTTTTAAATTAAGAGGAATGTGCTTTTGCTCCACGCTAGATTATGGTGTGTCCCTGGTGTATCCCCAAGCTCGAAGGCTTAACTAATACATAGGTAATTACACAGCACTTGACTTGCGTACCCGTGGATCTCTCCCAGGCGAAATAACTGCTTGCAATCGGTAAGCTTCAACAACGTTGGCATGTTGCAAAGCACAGTGAGGCCAGAAAGAGCGGGCCTTACTCCTCGCACAGCACGTGCCACCGACAGATTTGCACATCGCGCGCGTGTCTCAGGTCCGTCCAATGGGAGCGCTCCTCGGCGCCAGAGCTGTTGTGGCCAAGTGCGAACCAGCCAATCAGGTCTCGCTTCTTCATGCTGCGTTTGTTGTAGACGCTGACCATCAACGTGACGTCACAAAGCTGAAAAAGAGGCACCTGAGGGAGGAAAGAGTGTTGTTAGAGCCACAGCTCTCATGAGATGTACGCACACGACCTGTGTACCTATCAGCGTCTTGCCCTTTTTCATTATCCATCGTGATTTCCAATGCCTCATATTTGTCTATGGAAATGTCGTATGTATAGCGTTTGTAGGCCTTCGAGAAGCAGCGTTATTCGAGAGCAGGTTCTGGAAGCATTCAAATGAATCATCAGTCAAAACCTTCCGCAAATTGTTTGCTTCATACGCCTGCGAAAAATTGTTGGTCCTGAAATGTTTCCACCCAAACCAATGCCGAACAACATATAGGCTGGAGCTCGCATTCTTTTGCTTTACATACCGCACTACCGTGGCCGGAAGTACCGCCATAATGTGAGCACCTCTACTTGCCTACTCGCCTCCCAAATGAGCCTTGTAAAAGGCGAGACTTAAGAAAATGATCACCGCGTAAGAATAATATATCTATTAAAAAGAAACATCGATGTAAATCAGGCAATCCACATCACCAGGAATGTAGCATCTTACTCAGTTTGGGAAGGGCAGGGGGCTTAAACCCCATACCTTCGAAAAAAATGTGAATGAAATTCGGTGACAGCTGTTTTCCCATATTTTGGGAGAGGTGTAACCACAAAGGCTTAGCAACTGAGTTAGTCGTTAAGCTCCAATGACACACCTTTTAATGTACCGTTTACCTGAAACATCATGCAAGTAAACGCGCATTTATGCCTTGTAACACGTCTTTTGGTTCACGTAAACAGCGCCGCAAGCTACAATCACCTGGAAAATGAATGTCTCTTTGTAGAGCGGGTTAGGCTGTCCGCGCCTGAGCGACGTTTTGCTCCTGGCTATCTCCTGACCGTTGCAGGTCAGCAGGTGAAGCCTGACGTACGTGTCTGGCGCCCGGCTGCCCACGCTCGACCTGCGGTGCGACCACGAACATGTCAGGTCACCACGTACTAACACAGCTGATCCACTATCGAGCTGGGATCACCTTCTGGCGCACCGCAAAACATGGAGTACACGGCACTACTTCCAGCGTAGTTTGATAGATGTTCGACGTATAAAGTCGAGAGTGGATCAGGCCCACCGATGCACCGGAGTCCGGTTTGCCGGAGTCCCGAGGAGCGCCGCGGGGACCCCTCACCTGAACTGGGAGCCCGGCTCACCGATGCACCGGAGTCGGGCTGGCCGGAGCCCCGAGGAGCGCCGCGGGGACCCCCCACCTGAACTGGGAGCCCGGCTCACCGGTGCACCGGAGCCCCGAGGAGCGCCGCGGGGACCCCTCACCTGAACTGGGAGCCCGGCTCACCGGTGCACCGGAGTCGGGCTGGCCGGAGCCCCGAGGAGCGCCGCGGGGACTCCTCGCCTGAACTGGGAGCCCGGCTCACCGGTGCACCGGAGCCCCGAGGAGCGCCGCGAGGGACCCCTCACCTGAACTGGGAGCCCTTGACGACCTCGGCGGCCAGCCGGCCGGTGGCGGCGCTGTACTGCAGACCCAGCAGCAGCTCCGGCAGACCGCCTCGCTGGATGCTCTGCGTGCTGCCGGTGCTGTCGCTCCGGGACAGGGAGCTGATGTCGCCGCTGCTGCCGCTCGGCGCCAGCTACGGCAGCGTGACGTGTAACGTCACCCTCACTGGACGGACCATCAGACGGGAACAAACGGAAGTCCATAAGGGCAAGGTCGTAAAAGATATAACACAAAAGCAGCTCGCGTTCCAGACAAAATATGGGCAGGTATGCCCGTGACCCTTCCTGTACGTCTTGGCATGGACAGGCATAAGCTCTGGAGGCTGCCAGCCCCAGTTTAAATCGGCTCAGACAAGCAGGCGAGGACTGCCGACTCTCCGAGAACGACAGGACATAATCTACCTGCAACGGCGGACGATTGCCTTTGGGAGGCATCCTGTCCCGACTGCTAGCGACAGGAGGGGAACGACCGAGGATGCCATGCGTACCGTCATGTTGGCTCTGGGCTGCAGGCTGACCCACTGGGGCGTCTGCTGCTCCATGTTGACGCTGGAGAAGGGCACGGCCGCCTCGCCGATCATCCTCTCTCGCCGCAGCCGCTCGCAGCCGTACAGCCGCAGCCGCACCCCCATGGACGGCAGGTCCTCTGTCGGTACGGGCGAGGGGGTCACCTCCGCCGCGCGGACTCAGCTAGGCTCGTACGAAGTTCATGTGGTCCAGACTTGTGTCAGCGACGACATCGCGGTCACACAGCCTCAGCTGGACGGCCACACCCGGCAGGCGGCTGGGTTTGTTTTGGAAGGGAAGGGTCTGCTGTAGATGCCTGCATACAGTCGCGTAGTGATCCCCAACTATGTAGCGAGGGATGTCATTGGTCTTTCTCGGTCACAGCCATGGGTCACCTTAAAGAGGAAGGGGTTACATCGGTCAGTCACAGAGCCCCATCCCACATATGGCGTGGGAGGGGGCAAGTCAAGCTTTAGGAAGGTAAGACGGCAAGCAATGGCGTACTGGAGGGAAGCATTTAAACAGCTGCTTCCCACGTTTGTTTTGCGAGCAATGCAGTGAACATAATATCGTTTTAGGGAAATTTAGGGAAAACTGTCCTCCCGCGTCACCCTTTGCGATTAAATCCCGTGACAGCGGCCGGTGGGCAGCACGTGACATGGGCCTGGATGGTGAAATGCGGCCGGTGGGCAGCACGTGACAGCGGCCGGTGGGCAGCACGTGACATGGGCCTGGATGGTGAACTGATCCGGCCTGTGCGTGGAGCTCGGCGACGATAATGAGTGATGCACTGTGCTGGTCAGCCGAACTTGGGCACCAGACACCAGAACTGTCGTCAACTCCCACCACTGGCTTCCGTGGTGATATCCCCGCATGCTCGCACGAACTGGTGCCACCTAACACCTGATCAAACGAATGGCCTCACCCGCGCTGACTTTGTGGAACACCAGCGCCTCGTTGAACTGCGGGTTCGGTCCGGGCTGTACCCGACTGCGGAGCCGCGACTTCTTTCCGGGCAGAAGGACCAGGCGCACCTGAGAGCACGAGACTGCAGAGGTCAGAGGTCGGCTGCAGGCACGGCTGGCTGGCCGTCGGGCGGAAGGAGATAATCAAATCACAGGTCTGCTCGCTTTGCAATCGCCCCGTCGGAAAACATCCCCACTTTGACGTGTGTTTTGGTGCAAGCAGGGCCCATAACCTGTTAGGATGCGGCTCTTCGCTGGGGTTTTATATTACATGTCACGTGCTCTTTAACGTTGCAGCCACCAAATATCTTTTGAGCAAATATGTTCCTATAGACTATGAGGGAGAAGGGGTATCATGCACGCCAGGTATAATGGCGACTTTTCTTTAGAACGGCAGCAGGCCTTGTAGGTGAAAGATGCAGGTATGAATAGATCCTGTCGTTCCAAACGTTGTAAAGAGGGAGAAAACAGTCGGATATTTTGTTATAAATGGCAGGAATTACCAAAAGGACTTGGAAAGCTTGTTTAGACATTCTGTCATGAACCCGTCCCTGTCCCGACAACAGACGCAAGTGTGTCACTTGTCTTATTCTGCCTTGGTCGCGAGTGTATTACCCGAAACGGGATCCGTGGAGTAATTGTCACCTTTGTGAAGAGAAGACAGATAATAAATCATACCAGGGAGAAAATCATGGCGTCAGACAGAGGCCAGCGAACATTTGCCTGACATGTGAAAAAGCCTGACAGCGGCTTGAGGCGACCGCAAGAAAATGTAATCCGCGGTACAGTGACCGTCAGCGCTCCTCTGGCCGGCTTTGTTCCACTGACGGAGGCCCTGCTGCCCCCGCCTCTTTCCCGCTGGGTGTCTGCGAGCTGTGACCCACCTGCGCGCTGCTGGCTCCGCCTCTGTGCCGGCTGGGCGTCTGCAAGCTGTGACCCACCTGCGCGCTGCTGGCTCCGCCCCTGTCCCGGCTGGGTACGTTCCGCGCCTGCAGCAGCTGTGCCGTTAGTTTCTTGGTCGGGAAGTCGTACGCGAAGGCCACCTCCACGGCTCCGCAGGGCGACCGAAGATCGGGCTCCTCCAGGTCAGCCACGTCAAACAGACGCTCCTGGCCAGAAACGCAGGAGATCAGCACTCTCTCCATTGTCTCATACCAGCCGCGTAACACGTCCGCAACGTTTTGTGCAACCGAGAAACCGCTGTGGCAACCCATGCCATGTGTAAATGATAAACAGATGCATTCTTGAAACTTTCTACTGTCTCTACCCACACGAGCTCTGTCTCTCCTCGACTTGTTACCATAGAGGCATCGCGGCTCACCTACCTCTGTGTGGGTGATGCGTGGACCCAGGCATGGTGCTGTCGAGGCCTCCGGCGGCGCGTCCAGACTGCGGGTGCGGCCCGACAGCTGGCCATGCCGTCTGACGTCACGGTGACGCAGTGATGACGTCAGATCGTCCTCGCCGGACGTGGTGGAGGACGAGGAGGACGAGGTGCCTCCGCCGACCCTGCCCCGCTCGGCCAGGCTGAGGTCCGGTCCCCTATCTGTCGCAGTAGAAGCCATTATCGGTCACCCCGACCTTGACCCACTCGGCCAGACTACCAAAGCCCGGCCCTCACGCTGCCGCAGCAGAAGTCACTATCAGTCACCCCGACCTTGACCCACTCGGCCAGACTACCAAAGCCCTACGGTCCTCACGCCTGTCGCAGCAGAAGTCACTATCAGTCACCCCGACCTTGACCCACTCGACCAGACTACCAAAGCCCGGCCCTCACGCTGCCGCAGCAGAAGTCACTATCAGTCACCCCGAACTTGAGCCGCTCAGTCAGACTGAGGTCCTATCCTTGCTTCGTTGCAGTGAAGGCTCAGGCCGAGCATCAGTACAACTCCGCCTGCCAGCGCTGGCCGGTCGGAGAAGAAAGGGGTCATAGGTCAAGCATGCTCGGCGTCACCCGCCGGCGACAGTTCGGCCACACGCGGCTGTGCCGCTCCGGTGCTGTCTGGGTGCTGGCTGCATGAGCCTGCCCGCTCCTTTGCATTCGCGAGTGTACAAGCAAGCCAGCTGGGGGAGGATGGGGAGAGGGGGGGGGGGCGATGGGCCGTGCCGTTACTCTTTGTGTCAAGATTGTGTGGCGGGGGCGGGCGCCGCGCCGCCGGCGGCACAAAACAGGCGGGTGTGCGGGATCGGGCCGCCACTCGGATCGCGACCACGGTGCGCTGATCGATGCTGTGATCTATCGCAGCCCGCCCCGGCCTGCCTGCGCTCCCACTGACGACCGCTCGATGACCGCGGCCCGCCCGCCGCCGCCGCTCCATACTGCGCGACTTTTCAAGGACGATGACGACGTCATCTGCGTGACAATGCAGACTTGTCTGCTTATGCTTATGCAGACTTGCATGCTTCTTGCATATGCAGGTGCAAGAAGTGAGAACTAAAAAACAACTGGCTAAAAGGGCGAGTGTCGTTCAAGGAGAGAGGCCTGCATTGTCCGCTTGGGGAGGAGTGGCTTCCACAGCAGATCGTTCGACAACTACGCAGGTCGTTCCAATCAGGGACTGTTCAGCTTTTAACGGCAGGCATACGGCGCACTCTGGACGGTGGTGCTGGCAAGTCATCTTATAGCTATGCTGGGGGGGGGGGGGGGGGGCGGGTTAAGTATGCAGCGCGGATCCACAGCAGGACACCAAAGACCATAGCTACTGTACCACGCAGGGGTGTCGACTTATACCTTTTTGGGAGAGCCACGGCCCTCCCTCCTCCTAAATTCTGGCTTGGGCTCCCCAAGGTAGGCGTAGGCCCCACCAATACTTTTGCTGGATCATTACAGCAAAATTAGGAAAAACATCCCTTTGGGCATTATCTACTGGCCATGAATGCCTCCTAGCATGACGAATGGCCTCCCAGGATGGCCTCCTAGAATGGCCTCCTAGGATGGCCTCTTAGGATGAAGGAACGTGTGGTAGCTGACAAAACTTTTTCAAGGAAAGAAAAGTCCCGTTCGTCGAAATAAAGTTGACCCAAATTACTCGACAAGCACAAAGTTGGCGTATGGTAACGTGGTCGGATTTCAGCTCGCTCCCTCGCAATATTTTGCACACATCATCTCCTGCATTGTCATTTCCAGAAGCCAAATTTCGATAGACAGTCTCTTTGATCACGAATATTGTGCTGTTTTCGGGCCGATGGGTGCTTTGAAGCCCCAAAACTCCCACTTGAGATCAGACCCAAGTATCCCATTAACATCGAACGCCATAGCATCCTGAATGCACCCTTGGGATTCAGACCCATGTCTGCTGAGTGAGTTTCGAGAGACTTACGAAGAATATGATTATCAATGCTACGGGACGGCTTTATCGTTGCTAGGTCTTCGTGCTCAACAGAAAATCACCGATTGCCCTCAGTTGAATAGTTTCTTTCGGGTCCCAAGTGCTCCATATGTTCCTGCTCAGTTGCCTCGACAGTAGGAAGTTGCAATGCCAGAAGCGTCCGCTGGGCCGGCACACTGGACTGTTGGTGGTTACCAACTTCAGACTGCCAACCCTGCGCCATGGCTGCATTGCGGTCAGACTACAGGGGCTCACTTATTCCAGTGCAGACTAGAGGCCCGCTTCATCGGGGCGCCCCTCAGACAGTGTGCTGTCAGCCCGCCACTCGTAGCCGTGGCCGAAATCGATCGCACGAGGCGCTGAGTCAGTCCTAGCGGTCATGCTCCCTGGCGCAGGAGGTGAATCGCTTCCATTTGGCACTTCAAGGACCCCCAGCGGGCGTCAGTAATTTCGCACCAGAATGAAATGGAGTGTGACACATTGGCGGAGGACGGTTCGGTCAGTACATTCAGCAGCAAGCGTGGCACATCGCCTCGCTGCAGCGATCTAGATGACAGAGTTAATAGCGATTAATCGCTTCAGCTCTGTAACCGGTTGTGTTGATCACGTAACAGCTGGCAGGCGAAACGCGATGTGTGAAAGTCATGTACTAATGTTTTATGCGGCACACTCGTTGAGTAAAACAAGTGATGTATGCAACGCACACGTGAAGTAAAACATGCAATTTATACGACACACACGTGAGGTAAAACAAGTGATTTATATAATTTTCCGCTCGTTGAAGTGAAAACATGGGAAGCAAACAAAGTATTTGCCTGTGCGACTTGTAATGTTCTGACGCTTCAGAGCAAGAAGACATCAAACTTCCCTGCGTGTTGCGCTGCAGGAGGCTTATGGAAACAGCTGTGTTATGTGCCCTGAAGACAAGCGCTCGGACCAGAGAGATGCTGAACCGCTCGGCTGGCGCAGACAGCTCTGAGGTATCTTGCGCTGGTGACCGTCATTGTCAGTGTCCTGACCACATTTTCCTTGGACATTCAGAAGCAATTGCTACCAAACTTACCGCAATGACATGGAGGCAACGGCAATCGATGCGGCCGCCGACCAACGGCGTCGCTCACCAGCGGTGCACTCTGAGCTTTTCCGCAAACTGAGCATTGCGCTCCGCCACCATAACCTACAAATGTCAGCCCAAACGGAGGCTCATCCAACGTCGCCAAATTGTCAACCCAGGCGTTCCGCTGCCATAGCCTACAAATGTCAGCCCAGGCGTTCAGCCGCAATAGCCTACAAATGTCAGCCCAAGGCGACGCATCTAACGTCGCCAAAATGGTCCCAATGGCACCTGAGATGTGGCCGAACCTCGCATATCAAGGGTGTCAGGGCAGGCCGAGCCTCACCTGTCGAGGGTGGTCTGAACAGGCCGAGCCTCACCTGTCGAAGGTGGTCTGAACAGACCGAGCCTCACCTGTCGAGGGTGGTCTGAACAGACTGAGCCTCACCTGTCGAGGGTGGTCTGAACAGACTGAGCCTCACCTGTCGAGGGTGGTCTGAACAGACTGAGCCTCACCTGTCGAGGGTGGTCTGAACAGACCGAGCCTCACCTGTCGAGGGTGGCCGGGCAGGCCGAGCCTCACCTGTGGAGGGTGGCCGGTCGGGGGCGGTGCCCGCCGGCGCAGGCTGCAGGCTGAACTGTCGGTAGAGGCTGGGCCGCTCGTACCCGATGCCGCCGTGCTGGCGCGCCCGGTCGGGCCGCGGCGCCGGCCGGGCGAGCGGCGCGGCCGCACGCAGCCGCCGCACCACGGTCTCGTCCGGCTCTGACGAGCTGTCGCCGCCGTCCGCCGGCTCGTCTGGCGGCGACCGGAGCAGCCGGCGTCACACGCTGCGCTCACGCTCGCGGCACGCAGCGCCGGGTCCGCGCGGCCGGGCGCCCGCTGCCTACATTGACGCTCGCTATGCTAGAGATACACCAAAGGGCATTATCGCTCGCGAATATTGACGGCAACATCGAAGCGTGAGTGGTTAAGTGGCTGAAAGTGGACGCTCGGGATTCCTATGGACCAAAGTGAAGGGACCGGGGCATGTGTCATTGTCTATAGCTTCAGCAAGCGTTTTGATAGGACTTCTTCACGATTTGAGGAGGGGAAAAGGTCGCAATGCGCGCGTGGAAGGAACAAGTGGTTGGCGTGATTATTCAGGACCAAGGAAGTTAATTAATCATTGGATGAGTATGCACGTATATAGCAGCAGGCCCCACAGCATCGCCACCATTGGTGCGAAGGTGGGATGGTGAAAGGTTCTGCGAAGGCCCGGTCTTCGCGATCATGACCGGTCACGGGCCCTAACGATTGAGCATTCCGAGTGCCGTGTTTCATACGCACGTTAAATAAAAACACATCATATGCACATCTTTGTGCTGAAGCACAATGTGCTCCCTTGAAAACGCGCTCATGAACGAACATGCGGCAGAAACAGACGGAATGTGATTCAGTGTTGTGCCAGCCGCGGGCGCCACGACAGCGCAGGGCTGAGTGCGCCGCCCTCCACGTCTTCATGACCGCCAGACCGGCGCAGCGCACCCTACTCTTACATCGCGGGCACACATTGCGGGCGTTGCAGACGCATGGGGAGCGTCACGGTACGGAAGGTGCGGCGTACGGAGCGTGCGGAAAGTACGGCGCACGGGGCGTACCGAAGGTACGGCGGGCCACAAAACGAGTGGGAGCCCATGGGGGAAGATCAGCAGCCATGTCACATCCGTCCCAGCCCAAACTCAAACTGTAGAGTGGCATGGAAGAATGCCAGCCCGGATTGAGTTGGTTACTCCAGTATGCTGTTGATTCGCCATGAGGTTAGAGCTGAGTCAATGGTCTATGATCTGAGCCAGGTCCCTCTCGTCTACGCAGACCGAGGCTGCAGGGGCACAACAGAGGCTGCGCATCCCATACTGGCAGGTCACCTGTCCTCTTCGGCGCGGGCGCTAGCTAGAGGCGAGGATTGGCAGCATCTTCGGATTCAAATCTTTGGGCAGGTGGATTCGGAATCAGATTTTGATTTGAACTTGCACTGAAATATCGAACTACTGCAATGCAATGAAGTTGAGGGCTGGCCGCTCGGTCCGAAGCGGGATCCGACATTGATTTGTTTCATATAAATTATCGGAGAGAAACGTGAAACTGAATCATATCCCATGCATTTGATGGCCTATTTCTTTAATGCTTTTCGGTGTTTGGTGGGGTTTGTAAACTGTCATGGTGTCAAGTCCTCATTTTTATAGTTCGGGCAATAGCAAGACTCGTATCTGTTTGACACATGTTGATTCGAATCCTCTGCTGTTGTGTCGACCCAGCCAAGTAAAATGACCACCGTAGTCGGCGCGCACTGAAACTCCAATCAACAACAACGATCCAGCCAAGTGACGGACCCTGTTCGTCAGCGACCTAATCCAATAGCCATCGGGGTTTGTTATCCCGTCCGATCGTGTCACCGCCAGTCAGTCATTTGCCAGTGGATTGCCGCGCATAATTCTAGGAGAGGCTCACGAGGCAGCCAAGACAGGGCTTGCAGGTCACGTCGACGGAAAGGGGGTCGGTCGGAACGGCCACATGTGGGCTGCGCCAGTGTGACAGCGCCGGCGGCCGTCCGTCCGGAATGCGTCAGACGAGCGTCCTGGCAGGGCCAGCCGAGCAACAAATGGACTTTTTGTGCTCGTAGACGAAACAGATGGGTTACACGAAACGGGAGCTAAAGACGGGAAGGCACTGGTGGAGCAGGGGAGTGATTCGCTGAAGGGGACAAAGGCGACGCTAGAAGCACGGACGCGCATCGAAGCAGGGCGGTGGTGTGCGAATCAGGTGACTATGTCGCAGGTGCTGGGGCGAATCGCCCGAGGGACGTATGACGTAATGAGATATCCGTAGCTCGTCAAATCTGGGACGGGTGTCAAGCTCAATAGCTTGACCAGGGTCCGCAGCGGTACTACCGAACCGAATCGCGGGCCTCAGAAACGCTGACAATGTACTTACGAACACTCGTCCGGACGTTGTAGTGGGAGGGCTTGGCCAGGAGCTCCTCGCAGCAGTGTCCTCCCAGGTCGTACAGGCAAATGCGCTTGTTCATGTAGAGAAAGGCCAGGAGAAGGAGGACGAGCAGCACACCGACGGCACCCAGGAACACAGTGGCTTCGGCGGGCACTGCAAATGGGGTCAAGTCGGGTTAGTCCACTACAGTCCCCTACATAAAGCAATCAACATGTTTTCTGGTCACCCGAGTCCACAGACTTTATTCTCTTCTTTGCCTTACGCTTGGTGAATATTCGTCACTGATCTCAGGTCAATCGTGCAGTTGCTCTTCAGGCAAACTAGTAGTCATGCATTCCAAGTGTGTGATAGCTGTTATTACACGATATGTTCTCGTGCTCTCTGGCCCAGGTTACGTAGTTCTCACGCAGTGGTCATGGCGACCGCAGGTCCTTAGTTTGCTCAAGTGTGAAGTGCACCCGGATCGTAGTCTGAATGCCTTGAAGCAACGACGAATGTTTTATGGTGGCATGTGAAACGAAATGGAAATGGCGCATTTCATAGCAGCCATGGCTGAGGCAAATCTGCTAAAGGATATCACTGAATTTGTATACTGACGAAGCCTTACACGCTTCTGCTTCAGCATCTTCTCGAACGTGAGCCCTTTTGACGAATCAGCGCAGTTACTCGACAGAATCAGCGACAAAACGGAGACGAAGAGCCGCCCTGCCCGGTTGCCAGCCATATCGCCCGAATGTGCAAAGTCATACACGTAGCATGACAGGAACGTGTGATTGCGAAAGAAAGCCAGACCCATTTGTCAGCAGACGTGTTCTGCGGAGCGGATCCCAGCTCGCACCCCCGACGCCCAGTTCGGGTCATAACACGTGAGTCATCTATCCACCTCAGCGCCACACGTCGGCGGACGGGGCGGCCGTACCAGCTAGACACCCCATTCCGTCCGAATTGATCGCCGGCTGCTGCACGGCCAGCGGCTGCCAATATAGACCCAACGTTCAACTTATGCGAGCGCGCCACGCCAATGCGAGCTTGACCGCAGGCGCATGTGTGGCGGGTGTGACCAATGTGCCGAGTGTGACGGACGTGACAGACGTGACAGACGTGACGGACAAGACTGATGGCTGACCTTGGCGAATGACCGGATATGGAAGGACAGAGGGCTGCCTGAAGAAAGAGCTGCACATGCATGGCTGAGTGGTGTTGCTGACAGGCGCAGCAAGGCGCGCCCTGCATGGTGGTATTCAACTTTCCCACCCATGCCCCCCCCCCCCCCCCAGTTATCGACCAGCTGTGCTGACCTTGCGCATTGGTGCATGTAGGAAAGGTATGGTTATTACTCCTCTTCCCTGAAAAATGCAGATATTGTAATGTCATGCGTGGTTTGTGGGGAATCGTGTGGGCAGTGTGAAAAGATGAAGGACGAACCTATCGACTAATAGTAGACGCTACCAGATTTGTCGAAGTTCTTCCATCAGCTTGGTACAGTTGGAGTGCTGTTTTGCTTCACACCGTGCAAAAACACGCAGTGCAGCTGCTTCTCACCTCTTGTCAATACCAACGCAATAGCATGTTAGCATAGCAATACATGATAAGTGCAGTAAGGGAAACATGTTTCGCTGTACATACAAGTCTTGGACCTGCTCCTTACATCAGCCGACTAGCGGATCTGAAGCACTACAGTACGGTCGTCCGTGCACTCTTGCCCACCGCCGTGTGCCTCCGTATGACCTTCATGACTCTCATTACGCGAATGTGCTTCGCTCTTCGTGCCACCGCGTCAGACCATAAAGGTCGCGTGAAATCCGCACGTCGCACATACACGTCGTCGCGTGAAATTCCTACGCCTGACATATGCACGATACCGTTGTTATTTTAAAAACGTTGGTCTTTTTCGTTACAACGGAAACAAAGTCGCATCACGTAAGCACTCGACGTCGCTTACTCGCTTGCTCGCCGTTTTAGATAACGCGACACGAATTATTCTCATTCTCAAACTGAACTGGGTCGCTGAAGTCATTAGCAGTTCCTTAGACCCGGGCCCACCGCCACACGCCTGCCCAGCTACAGACGGGCACACGGCTGGCGCTGCTGCTCACCTGTGTCGTCCGGCTCCTCCGCCAGTCGGACTTCACTGGCGTTGGCCTCCGCCAGCACCATGGGTGCGGTCGCGAGCCTCGCCGCCGCCTCTCCGCCGGCCGCCGGCTCGCATGCAGGCCTCGCGCCGAGGCCGCCGGTCGACCGACGCGACCAGGCGGCCGGGCGCGCCGAACTGGCCGCCGACGCCGACGATCAATAGGCGGGCCCGGCTCGCGTCACCGGCGCTGCCCGGCGCAGGAAGTCTGCACACCGACATACGGGGCGGCACACCGACACCGAGGCCGGTGCAGCAGGTCTGCACACCGACATACGGGGCGGCACACCGACACCGAGGCCGGTGCAGCAGGTTCGCACACCGACATACGGGGCGGCACACCGACACCGAGGCCGGTGCAGCAGGTCTGCACACCGACATACGGGGCGGCACACCGACACCGAGGCCGGCGCAGCAGGTCCGCACACCGACATAAGGGGCGACACACCGACACCAAGGCCGGTGCAGCAGGTCTGCACACCGACATACGGGGCGGCACACCGACACCGAGGCCGGCGCAGGAAGTCTGCACACCGACATACGGGGCGGCACACCGACACCGAGGCCGGTGCAGCAGGTCTGCACACCGACATACGGGGCGGCACGCCGACACCGAGGCCAGCGCAGCAGGTCTGCACACCGACATACGGGGCGGCACACCGACACCGAGGCCGGCGCAGCAGGTCTGCACACCGACATAAGGGGCGACACACCGACACCAAGGCCGGTGCAGCAGGTCTGCACACACCGACATACGGGGGCGGCACGCCGACACCGAGGCCGGCGCGGGAAGTCTGCCACACCGACATAGGGGGCGGCACACCGACATACGGGGCGGCACGCCGACACCGGAGCCGGCGCAGGAGTTCTGCACACTGACATGCGGAGAGGCGCGCCGACACACAAGGCGGCATACCAACACATGAACGGCATTCCAACGAGACATGACACGTTAACACCGATGTGAAAGGATGTCGGTGGCTTATGGTTCGAGTATTGTTTTATTGGTTACTTCTTACACCTAGCAATATGTCAGCTGGCTGCATCAGCAACAGGTGAGAGTCAACGGAGTGCACTGGAGCGACACATGTCAAAGACTCATCTGGGGCTTCCTGCTGCTGAGAGGAGCAGTGGCTTTTAGGTAATATGTCGATTGCCGGGCATCGCCGGTAAAGGCCCCTCACGGTGCCGTCGCGCCTCAGGCGTAACGTTCTGACCGTCGGACAGGCGTGAGATAAAACGGTAATTTTCATTTTATTGTATATGATACTAAATGAAGGCAATAGCAGTGCTCACAAATGTCTCATGCATCTGATACCAATATTACATGGGCTTGGTAATATGTGCGAGTTCTGCGCCAGTAATGATTAGCCAAAGATACCAAAGGCCTTCAACGCGTCCACCTGATCGTACGATGACGTCGCAAAACCAAAGTTTTCGGGTGCTTGTAGACACATGTTATCGGTTAAATAGGGCTAAAGGAATACAGTTTTGCAAAATACGTGGGGCTGAGGGGCGGGGGGGGGGGCGGGCGCAGAAAGAAAAAGGCTTTTAAAATGCACTTTAAACAGTTTTCACCTCAGATCTCTCAGATTTAATGCACCTTCTTTTCAGAGATGGGAGCGGGGGCGCAGTGTCCGGAAATTGGTTTGGGAGGTGGGTAAACCCTAAAAATGATGCTTAATAAAAAATAATTAGTAAAAATTATAAATACAAGCAGGGAACGACGACCATGGTTAGGAGGCACGATCCCGTCTCCCCTAGTCCGCCCAACTGAATAGGAAACTACACGCTTCTATGCCGGTTATGTCAAGTATACCTTTATCTGAAAATTGTATTAGGTTTTCTCAACCATCATCCGGTGTTTAATGACAGGCAAATGATTGATAAGCACGAATGAACTCCCGGAACGAAAATATTTGATGGTTATGCCGCATCGTATTTCAGTTGTTTTTTTAGGGGTAGGGGGGGGGTATCGCATTTTGAGCTACATTGCAAAGGTTTCTGGGAGATTTAGCCCCAAGTGACAGTTTAGACGGCTTCAGATTTCTTTGGTGACAGAAAAGGCCCTCTTTCACCCCTGCTGCGAACAGCCAGAAGTCATGCCTGCCAAAGCCAAAGGCGAGCGCCTGAAGTGACCCGAACCCACCAACAACGAGCGGGTGGATCGGAAGGCAGGCGATTTTCCTTAAAGGGAGTGTTCCACATTTGAAGGGGCGTTTGAAATAAAATAGCCATCTTAAGACAATTAGGTGCCATTCACAGCCCTTCTTAACCCGCGCCCGGCTGACCGGCTGGATACCCTTCGCCGGGGTGGGGGTGGGGGGTGGGGGGCAATTTGACCCTCTGAGATGTCAGGAACTAAGGGAGCTAGAGACACCAAATTTACAGGGTATGTTGAACTGAACGTGAACTCACGTAGGTCAAAGTTGGGGTTCTTAGTTCATGGCTTCAGGACCAAATATGGTCAAACGAGATCAAGTTCCAGGTTTTTCTCCAAAGTGCCCCCAGAACCTAGACAACTTGCTCCTAAGCAAAAAGGTCACATGCTCATTGAAAGTCAATGACCTCGTTTGACCTTTTGAAGGCTATGGTGAGCTAAATCATACCAGACTGCTCTGAGCTTGGCATTTGAATGTGCGACAAAGATTACGCTAGGCAGTATGTTACCAAAAACAAAATGTTTTCCTGGGTCATTTTAAGTCAATGACCTATCCTAACCTCTAAGAAGTCCATACAAGATGCATAATGCGGTTCCTGCTATCAATAAACTCGAAATGAACACCAGAAACTATCCCATACAGCTAGCTCGTAAGTAATAAAACAGGTTGGTTTTGACTTCGGTCTGACCTTCATATGTGACCTTAGGTCAATGTAATTTGTGCGTTTAATTGTTGTGTTGCCTAAGAAAGCATCTCAGAGATGTATGGTCTCGTCTAACACTCCGTTGTTTTATCAGATTGAATGATTTCCTAGAAATTGACTTCGCTGAAACCATCACCTGACTTTGACATGCCATAGGTCAGCGACCATACAAAGTATATCTGAATTTGTATACCAAACAATTCGATACTAAATTGTCTACAGCTATCCAGCAGTTGAACCATTCCGGAAAAACCTTCGGGCGGTCAATTTGAGCCCCACCCGAGCGCGTGTTAAGACCTGAACCCCTTTAGTTTCTGAGCTGCGCATCGCTGAAGATGTGCAGACTATTTCGTGTAGACTACGTCGAGGTCACCCAAACATGCATGACTCTATAATAACGTTTAACAAGCCCCGCTAATCCATTGGACATGCGGCGACCAAGGCGAAGACAAATAGAATTGCCGAGTCGTTCACATATTGCGTTCGTGAGCGCGATTTCCAGGTACTGGGCCGTCTATTGGCAATCAATGTGGCGCAAGGCCCGATGGCACGATCAAACGCTGGAGTGTTGAGGAACGCATTTGCTAGGCGAAGAAAATTTGGTGTCCGTAGCAATCCCTTTCACTTAAAAGTATACAAACACTTAGAAGTGAGCTTATTGCATTATATTTCATGCTTGCTTCAATGTCTTCAAATGTGAAACATTCACTTTAAGCAACGTTTAACGTGTGATTAAGGGTGTTCAACCGAAGAATGCTTCAATCGCAAATGATTGGCATCAAAATTGTAGATAACGAGGAGGAAACTGGTTTTCCAACTTGTTCAGCTCTATAATGCCTAGGAGTAACGCTTAGCTGCAAGCGGCGACAGTATAGCCACCTGCACCACTTCCACCTGTAGCGTTAGTTTGAAAGTTGACCACTAGGCAGCCGTCCGTTGCCGGCGTGTGTCCAGCTGTCTACGTACGCTGCCGCTTGGAGGCCAGGATGGAGCACTTCACTAAGGTCTGCGGCAGAATCGTGTTCAATCCGCCAGACATTTACTAGCAAGACATTTGACACAATTTTGTTGAACCATATTACTGGTCAACAAAACATCAGCGCCTATAAGTGCAGTGTCCGTATCTACCGAGGTCCTAAGACAAAAAGTAAAAAATCCCATCTGCCCAATGCTTTTTTTGTCGAACACTGAATGGCGAATGCGGAATGGCAGCATGTAAGAACGTCGACGGGGTGAAAGTTCGAAACAGCTAAATGTCGAAATGCAAAACGGCGAACTGTAAACAAGTCGACACGGCAAAATGGCGATAAACTCAATGGCGACCTGCAAGATGGCGACATTGAAAAAGTCGACCTGCCAAATGTGCGAACGGCTAGATGGTGAACTGCAAAACACTTAATAAGCAAAACAATGATTCATTGGCAAACGGCGGAATGACGAAATACAAAGGATATATTTAAATTTGATCCCGGTGAATGGTGTCTTGAAAGTCGTGGACATGTCACAATGGCTGGATGGCTGGCTGGGCGTTGTTTGCTGTGTAGGGAGCCATCAAGACGTCAAAGGATCGCAGCGTCCAGTGGCCCCTGTGCGGGGAGGGGGCTGAAGCCCCCACAACGTCATGTGTGCAGCTGCGCACCTGTGTGCAAATTTATCATTACCATTGACAGGTTGCAGCCTTCGCGCCTACCACATATAAGCTGGGCGGCAGATTTCCCAAAATGTTTGTGGTTTTATCATGACTTTATTTCAGTGTTGGTCATTTAGGCCTGTTGTCATTTTTCCATGTGGTCGTTTCTTCAAACAAGATACTTAAAGGGACTGGTCCACATTTTTACGAGGTTTGCAGCTGAGATGAAGCATTTTTATGAGCATGACGTGCTGCTCTTAAAGCTTGAAATCGTCCCGTTTCTGAGCTAGTAGTAAACACGTGGAGCCTATTTCGCGCCGCCCGTTTTGAAATAATCAGGATATTACGTGGTAGAAACTCCACACAACTTCCGCCCCCTCAATGGCCGTATGGTGTTCAAGGTCAAGAAAAACGTGAGCATTGCCTTTTGCCTTTTTTGTGTTTGAGGTACCTTAGTGTGGATCGTTGCATCAACGAGAGGCGGTTAGCTTGCAACCAGCTGGAAGCGTTAAACGCAAGTTTTGAACAATATTTAGACATTTGGCAGTTCTACAAGTTACGATGACATGTGCCTGGGATGCAGTGGTTTGGGAACAGTGGCTTATCCGCGAAAGTAAGTGCAAGTAAAAAAAGCTATCATGGAAAAATATCAGAGAACATCAGGATGAGAAAGAGTCAAGGCACGGACAACTAAGGATAGTCTGTTCATTTCCCACACAGCTCTTGCCAAACCATCTGGCGGTGGGGTGAAATGCTACAAGTGAGTCAGCCCGTAAAACACAGCGGTTATTATGATGCGGCCAGTCTGGCAGCGACTGGCCACATCATACGCAGTGGTTATTATGACGCGGTCAGTCTGGCATCGAATGGTCGCATCATACGCAGTGGTTATTATGACGCGGTCAGTCTGGCAGCGACTGGCCACATCATACGCAGTGGTTATTATGACGCGGTCAGTCTGGCATCGACTGGCCGCGTCATACACAGAGGTCATACACAGAGGTTAGCGAAAATCGGTCCGTGGCATGACCAAACGATGCCATAATGAGCAGTGCATTTACTAAATAGGCATTTCAGCGGTGGTCAAAGTGTATTTTTTGCCACCGACCAAATTTCTAGAGGCAAAATTGTCGCCAGCAGCGTAATGTGATACCATATGACATAAAATGGTAATGAAGGACATGTTCTGTATCGTCATTAGGAATCAGGCGATCACCGAAAGCGTCTTTCATCATCACAATTTTCAAAATCATGCACACCAGCAAAACGCTCCATTATACAGTGTTCCTCGTCAGGATAGGGGCTGCTGTTAGAATAGCTGGCGCATCTGCCTGAACTAAGCGACAGCCCAATCACAACAGCAGTTTTCCTCCATCCTCGGGACTTGCCGGGGCCTTACGTTCAAACTCGATCCATGGCTCAATTTGCTTTCCTCGACCGCAGAAAGAAACAACGAAGGACCTCGATATGGTTCTTCGTTGTTGCAAAATACATGGCAGAATCCGAGCCAGTGGCGGGCAGCACCTGGGGGGGGGGGGGGGGGGCACGTCCAATATGCAGGCCTCCTCGAGGCTATGCCCTCTTATGAAAATCAAGTGTGCGCTTTGAGCTCCACCTCAACCGTCACCAAGCTATCGACCATACCTTAGCATGCTCCATAGCACATAACCAAGCTTACCTAAGGCATGCTCCAAGCCTGGCGGGATATGTATTGTCTGATGGGCGCCTTTCGCCGTGCCTAAGCACGTAAATTGCATTGCAATCTGTTAATAACTTTTCAACAGTCGGTGAGTTCTATCTGAACAACATATTTGCCTTAGGTGGGAGAGAGGGGGGTGATGCAATTTTGGTTGTAGACTTAGTGGTGTGTGGCCCTTTTTGCAGTTAATCATGTCGCCTTCCGGATTTTTGGCATGTTACCATTCTCTCATGCCGTCGCTTTGGAATTCGTCAGTTGGCCGATTTGAATTTTGGCATGTCAACTGTACATGTCACCGATATGGAAGTCGTTATATGACAGCCGACAGCGAGCGTTCGGCAAAAATCAGCTATTTGTCAAAAAACACCGCAAAGACTTATATATATACACAGTTTTAATAAATACAAATACAAATTAAATACAGTTAATTACAATTAAATACAATGAAATTAAATACAAATGCAAATATTTCATTTATATTTATGGTGTGCATGGGTCCACGAGGACAAGATGCGAACAAGACATCAGTCGCTCTCTGCCCTATGTTCCCCACAGAAAGAAGGGAACGGTACCAGCTGGTCAATGACCAGAATCATAGGTACTTCACGAAGACACCATAAAAGACCGAATAGAGATTTTCCATTCTATGAAGCCCTAGAAAACCTCGCGTTTTTATTATTCCTCCTTGTCTTCACCTTTTTATGTCGTCATTTGGCCTTTCGTTTTTAACATGTCGTAATCGTACTTTGCCATCATTTGTTCAAATGCGACTCGTAAGTAGTTCATTGGCATTTAAGCGCCCGCCAATGTTACGCATCAAACTTTTTAAGGATTGCAATTGGGCTTTCGTTATTTATCCGCTCGTTATCCCGGCATATCGACTAATTGGTATGTCGCCATTTTGCAACTCGTCATTCAGCAGCTCGCCACTTCACACGCCGCCATTTTTCCATGCCATCATTTTGCGGTACGTCATTTTGCCGATTCGACCTTTTGGCATCTCGAAATTGTACTTGTCGTCAATATGCAAGTCGTCAAGTAGCAATCGACGAAAAGGCGCTCGGCAAACTGCGAATCGACTTTTTGTACGGACACCATATGTCGATTCCACTGGACTTGTTGCATTTTGACACATACAAAGCTTTTACGGCAGCGTTATCGTCAATCAGTGAGAGTTGTGATAATTTCATCGGGAGCTTGAAGAGCATGGAGGACTTTCTCCGCCATGATTTGTCGCTGTTCTGTCCCGGAGCGTTATGTGTGAAAGTGGTGATGTGGCAGGGATGGTAGACAATTTCAAGTTCTGCACAAACTTTGTTCTTATTGCCACATAATTCCCACATTTTTCCAGGGAGAGATATCCGTTTTGGCATCTCTGACACACCGACATTTCACAGCACTATTAACCCGTGCCCCCGAACAGCTTGCTGTCTCCGATCCCCCGCGTTTCGCTGACCCCTGACAGCTCCCGTTGAGTTATTTCGTCAGGAATGGCCGCCGCTACACGGCTTGTGGTGCGTGGTGGTGATAACGGCAAGCACTATCGCGGAGTGTAGCAGTAAAGTCATCTCTCGCTGACAAGTTACTGGGATGGCTGGCAGCATCAAACGTACTACCACCGGCTTATGACTTTAAAGGCCCACTGAGGGCCGGCATCCTCTTACTTTATGACGGTGAACGGCGTTTACTGCCAAGCAGATGATCGCATGGTGGGTTCGATCTCTCTCTCTCTCTCTCTCTCTCTCTCTCTCTCTCTCTCTTCTCTCTCTCTCTCTCTCTCTCTCTCTCTCTCTCTCTCTCTCTACTCTCTCTATCTCTCTCTCTCTCCTCTCTCTCTCTCTCTCTCTCTCCCTCTCTCTCTCTCTCTCTCTCTCTCTCCTATCTCTTCTCTCTTCCTCTCTATCTCCTCTCTCTCTCTCTCTGCTCACCCTCTCTTCTCTCTCTACTCCTCTCGCATCTCTCTCTCTCTCTCTCTCTCTCTCTCTCTCTCGCTATCCGCTCTCTCTCTCTCCATCCATAACTTTACGTCGCCCTCTTCTGCCTCATCTCCCCTTCGCTCTTTCCGTCTCAGCCCCTCAGTCTTAAGTGTAATTAAGACGCACTCAGATTAGTAATTAATTGAGCTGTGGAAGGCAGTTGTGAGCTTGCTCGCGTGGTTCCGAAAAAGACTTTGAGTCCGTCCGGTGTGGCGAAATGGCGCGCCGTGTCCCGGATGAGCAACGGTGCAGTGCGTCCGTCGACAGCTGGTGTGTGATGCAGTCCATCCGTCAGCAGTCGGTGAGTGGTGCAGTTCGTCCGTCGACAACCAGTGGGTGATGCAGGCCGTCCGTCGGCAGCCGGTGGGCGGTGGAGTTCGTCCGTCGACAGGCAATGTGTGATGCAGTCCGTCCGTAAGCAGCCGGTGAGTGGTGCAGTCCGTCCGTCGGCAGTCGGTGAGTGGTGCAGCGCGTCCATCGACAGCCGGTGGGTGGTGCAATCCGCCCGTCGGCAGTCGGTGAGTAGTGCAGTCCGTTCATCGACAGCCGGTGGGTGGTGCAGTCCATCCATCGGCAGCCGGTGGGCGGTGCAGTCCGTCCGTCGGCCGCCGGTGAGTGCAGTTCACGCTCCGACTACGTAGACACGCTGCAGGCCTCCGGATGGACCTAATCAGAATGCATTGCACTGCGGTAAGACGAGCCACGGTCCCGAGCTGCGTCACCGACCATTCACTGCGTACTTAGCTGTATCGGAGCTTACTTTGCCGGTTTCCTTCGAGATGAAATGAATTCCTTCGAGAACCGTGGTGACTCACGCTCCAGCATCACGCCACGCCCTGATTCGGTTGTGAATGTGACCACTTCGGGCTAGAGACACGCGCAGGACCGGGGCTGGCCTGGGGACGCGCCAGTGGGAGCTCTCCGGGCCCCCGAGAAGATCCAGAGAGACGCTGGTGGGTAGGTTTCGGGGGTAGGTCGAAAGCATCCAGAGCGGCGCTGGTGGGACGTTACGTGCTTTGGCACGTACTAAAATGGACATACAAGTTCTTCATATTTTCCCTGAGCTTGGCTTATTCCGATACACTTTTGGCGCAGATATATGGCAACTTGCACCTGTTTTGAAAGCTAATGGCGAAGGAAAACACTTAACGCTGTGCAAATAGGGGCTCCTTGGACGGCTGAAAGTGTCAATTTTCCTTTTACACCCAACACTCGCGTTCAAATTTTACAGCACATGGAGACATATGAAAGTAAGTTTAGGTATGACGGGTATTCAGCATTAGTGACATTTCGAACGAGTAACATGAAGTGGTCAAACGTCTTCACTTCAAGCACAACTCTTACAACTTCACCAATACCATGTTCGCAGCAATGACTCCTTATTTTCCCACACAGGGTCACACATTGTGTCACTACATTGCAAATGTAATTGGACGGTTTCCACTTGCAAAGATACCAGACATAAATTTGAATAAACGCCAGCTTGCTATATATGGACAGATATCATGTGATTAGTTGTGTCCGAGCGCATAGCAGCACTTTTGATAGATGGAGTGTTTTTTATGCTATCGCTATATGTCTGCGATTCGCAGCGTCGATGCCGTCGGTCTCGTTTTGTTAATGTTCTAAATATCGTATCCGAGCTCCGCGGCTGGACTGTATGATGTGGTGAAGGATACGTATGAAACACTTAATCGCTGTTTTCCCATACGGCAGATGCGCAAACTAACCCAGATTGGTCGATATTCCCTCTCCTTGGGGCAAATTACCTAATGCATCCTTTGACCACCACGCGGCACCACAGTCGACACTAAGTAAGTTGCAGCGGGTGGCACGTAGCATAGCTGTCGCGGCCGGCCGGTGTGGGCTGACATGCCCCAGCGCCAACAAGTCCTACGGAACTAGCAGGTGTGGTACGGATCTACCAGGCGGTCCTGGCCGGCGACCTCCCGCGGTCTCCAGGCTGCTGGGCAAGCTTCTTGGATAGAAGCATCGCAAACAAGCATTGTGGTGAAGTGCATGAGCAAGGGCAATTTTGGGAACTTGGGATTTTGCTCTCCGCTGGTCCGGAAACCCATCAAAGTGAGCAAAGCCATGGCATTGGTACACAGGCCCAAATCACACACATTTTGCATTTCAGCGGCCTTGTGTGAAACTGGCTGACGAAATGGCTTTCAGCGACATCTGTGATGTTTCAGTCAAATCTCGAGTGAGTGTTATATCCTGCCAGGGCGGCTTGGCCGTCGAACAACAGGCCATTGCGCGGCGACGCGTTCGGGGCGCAATGGGGGCCACTCGTCTCGGACTGATGCAACTTGTAACCTGCCACTGGGCAAGCAATCTAGGAGGGTGGTGCAGCTGGGACATATCAGCTCATAAACACACCACCTCTGTGCACAAAATATTTCCATGGTAAAGACGACCGATGATACTCGCCGTTACTCTCTAATACTAATATCCCCCTTCTCTCTAGTCGCAGGAAGCACGTCGGAGAGCAAAACCAGGCGTGCCGCATTTAAATATAAGTGCGCAATCAAGGATCAGCAGTGTAATTACATGTATGATTACCAATCTTATGCAGCTGACTGCAGACCACGGCATGAGTTATGGCCACAATAGCGTGCAGTTACCAATACGATATTGGAATTATTATGTCTGCGCACGCACGAAAATACCCACAAAGGTAATGGTAGTCACCAGGCTTCACGACAAATCCAAACGTATTTTCTAGACCATTGTCAGCTTGAAGGAAAACATTCATCGGACAACGAGGTCGAACGATTGTCAACACGTTGTAATAGAGTCACGCTAACACTTCACTTCTCCGCTACCCAAAAACAAACGTGATTTGTGGCGGCCGCTTCTCGGCCTTCACCGAAGCACGTTGGCAACACAGCCGCTCTGCGGCGTACTAACCCTTCTAGCTCATAAGGTTCACGTGCCATATTGGTCTGCTTTCCACAAGAGCTGTGAGCGAAATTACGGCACGCCACTTTTAATAAGGTGGCGTGGTATTCTTAAGTTTTAATTACATTTAATTGTCGCGGCCCAGCACCAAAAAAAACGGTTTAATTATCTTGTGCCGGTGCATTAACCATTTCCGGTCTAAAGGAGCCAGACAACCAGGCGTACCGGTACTTACGCATGGTGGGCCGTAAATCTACCGACTTTCGAAATATAATAGTCCCGGTGGTGTGCCGGATCAGTAATAAACACGCGTCCGCGTGGCCGGTTGGATGGGGTGGACTTCGCAATGGTGGGGGGTTCATTTAGCCCCTGAGACCTCAGAAGCTAAGAGAGCTAACAACATCAAATTCACGAGGTGCGTTGGCCTGTACGTGAACTTACTTGGGTCGAATTTTGCGGTTCCTAGGTTCTGACCCTTGTGTCAAATAAGTTCAAG